>NW_024539674.1:0-91037 GCF_016647785.1 Suillus fuscotomentosus | reverse complement strand
GGCGGCATCGGGGGTCAGTGCCAGCAGCAGGCTGAGCGGTTGCCGACACGACAAGTCGGCAGAGGACTTCTAACTCAGCTTCCGCAGATCGGCGCGTCGGTCCTGTGCGCCAAAAACTCTCCCGAATGCGGTCGCCATTGGCAACTTGCTGCAGCAAGGTTTCAATGGTGGCCCAAAGGCCGGCAACCTCGTCGCGGAGATCCTGCATCTCCTGATTAGGATGCTGGGAGGGGCTGGCTCAGCCCGGATCTCAACTTTGGGGGAAGTAGCTGCTCCTGGTTGGCTGCCGGAGCAACAAAAGCAGCTGGGCTGATATTCTATTTAGTTATGAGTGACTGGTAAAAATGAGATGTACCAGGTGGTGGCGAGCAATGGCGCCCGAGATTGGGAGCGTGTGCGCCGTGCCATCACCGACTTCGGCTTCATTTTCGGCGCCTCGGAGCCCTTGCTTCCGCATCGAATCTTCAGGCGGCTGCAAGCGCACCAACGCGCAACTTTCTGCCGTGGTCCTTGTGATAGGCCTGTCGGCAAATCAGATCCCTTGCGACGCATTGCCGAGCGGGAGCCCAAACTTCCTGCCGTCGTATTGGCGAACTCATCCTCCATGGAGATCTGGACCTGAAGTCATCTTTGGGATGTCAGTTTCAAAGAAGCAATGCAAAAGTATGGTTACTTACCGGCTTGGCAACAGGTGCGGCGGTATCTTCTCGGCGGCTCCACAGCGTCTCCTCATCGCCATCATCTTCCGTTTTCTTCGGTGTCCACTTCGACATAGGCACGGCGTGCCTTTTTATTGGTCTGGGCAGGATGTCAGATAAGAGGTACTACAATCAGTAATAAGCTTACTGTGATAACGGACTCGCCTGGTTCCTCTTTCAAGTTCATCGTCACTGGTAATGATGGCCTTTGACTTCTGCGCTGCCGCTTGGACATGGCTGGGCGGCTGCGGCTCCGAGCACTTGAGGCACGGGGACGTTTCCGCGACTCAATTCCTCACCCGCGTTCCTCAGGCTCCTCCATCGCAGCCGCTTCCTGAGCTGAGATGGCCCGGGCGTGGCGGAGAAGCTGAGGCCGAAGGGCTCCGCGGTAGTTCCTGGTGGAAGGGAACAAAGGGTGAGTTTGATGCGGATATCGTCACCTCGAATGTTTCCCCAAGCGGGTGTGCCGGTGAGACCGGTCCTGGATGCATTCATGTGCTGCTGCAGTTCTGCAGCAGCCGACAAAAATTAGCGGCGAGAGGATGGTAAACACTCCTGCCATGAGACATCATTGCCTGGGTCTGCAAAAGATTAGGTAATGTTAGTGTGTTGAAGCAGAACTTACCAAAGCCCTGCCCATCTCCATCACTATAGTGAGATGTTCAGGATTGCCGGCATCTAATTGCCAAGCTTGGCCCAGAAGGTGCTCAATCTTGTCAGCGGCATCGCTGAAGGCCTTGTTAGCAGGTGGCGATGTTTGCATTCAAGGAGGACATGGTGTTTGTTTAAGTTTGGAATGAGGAACAGCGAAAAGTGGCAAACTATATATCTAACTCCGCTGTGACCACGGGTGGCAGTGGATTAGTTATACATTCATTGTGCGACGGCATTTACCGAACAAGGACCACTGCATCCAAGACGCTCCACAATTCACACATCCACAGCTGTGATACAACGGCACACATTGTTTTGGCCGGATGTTGACTGATCTGGCTAATTAAAGGTCGATCCACTGGTCCACAAGGGACCAAGCTTGGACATCGGTGACACCCGCCGAATGACACAATAAATTCAATCCCCAAAACCACATCATTATGTAATTGAAGTTCCGATTGTGTCATTTTATTTAAAGGCTCTGCCATGACATGTTTGGACTACAATTGCATCATGTCCAAACCTACCATCGCCACTCTCTCGGCAGAATCGATGTCCGATGAAATGGACTTGGACTTGGCCGATATCGCTGCCATATTTGAGTATGCTACCTCCCGCTTATCGGCAATTCAGACTGAGCTAGAGAGTACCCGGCACACCTTGCCAATAAAGACCCACCGGATCATAGGCCAGTACCTGAACTGGGAAGGAGAGGTAAGTATTTGCCTTGTCGGCTGCCCGCTGAGCTAATGAATCTTCAAGTCCTTTACATTGCCTTGGATGTCCTTCTGTGCCGGGCTCTCAATTAGCCCGCCGCTGTCTCGGAACCTCTGGTTCTTTGTCGGTGTGCTATCTATGAAGCAGGCCGGCCTGGTCACCAATTTTGAGGAGATCTACAATGCCTTAATGACCTTGCCGGCAGCGCCGGCTGGACCATGGCAAAAGGGCCGCCTCGCCAGGACTTATTGGACACCCTGGTGGATGAACACAGCCAACATCATAGCTGACGACAACTTTCTCCACACATACCCAAACTGTGTGCAGGTTCAGCAAATCATCGCCGAGCATTTCAAGCAATTGGTAAGGTTCTATCCACACAATTTGAGAAGTTCACTAACACCGGCCTTAGCCTGAGGGGAAAGTTCTAATTACCCCAGCCACATTGACCATCCCAATGTGCACGCCGGTTGCCGAGCAACTGTCCAATATCCACGCCAAGGTGCTTCACAAAGGCCAACTGATCGTGAAAATGCTGGAAGATAAGGTGGTCGAGGCCAAAATGGTGGCGGCCACAATGCTTCGGATGGACACCGCACTGGGGCAGGACATAGTTAAGGCCATCGCTGCCACCAAAAAATTGACAAAGTATTTGAAAAGGAAGGCGGCGCAATGAGCGGTGGGTCAGGGGCGACCGCCATTAGTGTTACCTTGTAATATAGCTGTACATAAATATCCTGACGTCTAATTTACTGCATGTTCCCCACCAATTACACTGACATGTTCCGGCGCCAGATGATTTATCATCACACCGAGGTATTTGAACATAACACATCGGTGTGAATCTCATTTGACTACAATGTGATCAGCTATTCCGCTCCTCACTGATGCTCTTGTCTAAACTTTTGTCGGGTGAAATGCCCATTTAGCCTCCTCCAAGAGACATTCATAGATTTTCCCCTGCCTACCCGCATAAGCCATGTGAGCTTCTTTTTTGGCTTCCTTCACAACGACGCCGAGACGTTTCCATTCCTCCGCCTTGTAACAAAAAAAATTGCAAGTCCAATCCATTTCATGCTGAACAAGTAAAATCTCCTCCGCCCAACAGTCTTTTAGAGCCTTTGCCCGGAGCCAATGTACCCGGTAAACTGGCACATCGGTGAGATCAGGAGAACCGACATGGCGCCGATGGGAATTGCTTACATTCATCCAACCAATCATTACTCTCGGAACCTCCTGCAACATCCAATGACCAAAACCACGGCAGCGTATTATTTCGCTGTCCTCGTGAGTTTGGATTGGCAACGGCGGTACTAACCTTGAGATGCTCCTTGGCTAGGGGCTGATATCGCCATAGTAAAGCATCATCGGCGCCGAGGCTGCAAAGTTGTTTGCGGCACTTCAAATAGATACTGGCTTGGATGCTGACCGCCCTATCAACCGAGTGCACCTGAGCCCAAGCTCAGGTGGCCGTTGCTTGAGATTTGGCAACCCTTACCGTCTTCCGAAAAATGACCACTTTGTCCGCCAAATAAACCCTGATGTTGTGCAAGGCATCATTGGCCTGGCCTTGCCGGAGGATAAGTTCTTGTTTTGCCAAATCATTGATGCCGATAGCAGTACATGTATCCTGCCCCAAATTGGACGGCAGGGGAATGACTGCCTTCTCTGGCTTAAAGACATTTCACTGATCGTCCATTTCTGCATCCGATTCTTCATCGAGGATGAGGAGATCTAGTTCCATGGCATGATCCTCATCATTGCCGGGCCTGTCGCCGAGGAACACAACCCCGGCCTCTCTCCATCAATCAATATCCCGTTGTAAGATGTCCCGGTGGTGGGCAATATATAACCGCTGTGTGTTGGTCGGTTGACCACCAACTTTCTTGATTTCCAATTGTAGTGTGACCTGGGCCTCCTCAATTGTTAAACCCTCTGCGAGCCATGTCGCTGCCCCTCGTCGCCGGATAGGCCCTGGGCCCCGTCCTTGTTCTGCTAATAATTGTATTTCCTGCTGCTTTCTCGTCAGCACTTTAGTTGAATCAGACTAGCCCTCCTGTACATCCTTCACACTGACCTTTCTGCAATTGTACTTCATAAATATCCATGGCTGTTGGATCACGGCGACAGCGTTGGTGCACCAACCTTTCTTGGCTTTCCCATTCTCGAACTTTCCCAGGATCGGCAGTTTCAGCAAGCTTTTCAAATGCCAGTCAGCTGTCAGCGGCCTCCCTGACCGCCTGATTGTACTTCTTGCAAAGGGACTTGCCTGTATGGCATATTATAAATTGTCAAATATCATTGGACAGAGGACTCACTCGTTCTGATCATTTTCATGAAGTTGTAATCATTCATTTGATAGTCCAAGCATTTCTTCTGGTGTGGAGTTCCCATGCCGCAAGCAGCTGGCGAAATGATATTTAATGGCGCCCATAGAGTCTCCATAATTTTGCCATCAATCCGAGTGGCACCCTCAATAAAATTTGATGCATATCTGACATAGCAGCTGTCTTGATGCCCATGCACATGCCACAGTCCAATCCCAGGGATAATATCCAGTTCCTTAGGTATCTCTAAGATTGAACTCTCAGTGATGTGGTCCTTCAAATGCTTGTGGTACTGACAGTTTACATCATAAAATGTCAGGGCACGGTGGATTCCATTGGCGTTCATTTTTAATGCCTCGCATAACACATAATCCATGTTCATCTGTCTGCATGACTTCAGCAACGGCATTTATTCACTGAGATATTGAGACACCTTTCTCCCTTCTGAAAATCGACCATGGTGTGAGGCACAAAGCAGCCATGCTGTGCACAGGCACAACCGCCGATGCCCATTGCTTCCAATCTATGACGGGATGCATTTGCCTGATTCACCGCACCATGGTTGTTGCATTCCGGTTGTTGAGAAGTGTCCTGTGCAACGGCTAAATGCTCCTCGTACAAGGCGTCTCCTACCATAAACCCATGGCCATCCATAAGAGAGACTTCATCGCCGGGATGTACTGGATGGAGATGCTCAGCTTTGAAGTTTCCGTCCATGATGAGCGACCTCATGTACAACCAACTTGGAGTCTGTAAATTTGATCCTTTGTTCACATTAGAATCTTCCATTTGTTCTCCGACAGGCAAAGTGACATTAATGCCTGGCTGGGGACACGCCAGACAAAAGAGGGCTAGATCTCCGGGTCTGACGTCCTTTTCCTCATGGCCGAATCCGTTCCTTTTGAGAAGCTTAAGTTTTCTCCATTGTCTTGCCACCCTCATCAGCTCCCAGTACCAGTCCTTTCACCCAATAAGTGATTGGCCCAGCGAGAGATGAACACACTCACCGGCACTAAATGCGGAAAGACGGTCATTGTCATCCTTCTCAATTTGCTGTAGTAATTCATCGCCGAAGTCCCGCACTCCAGGTTGTCTAGCAAGAAGTCATTTAGGACGTTGAAAGTAAATGCTGTCTTCAGTTTCAAGAAAGACGCCAGGAATAAGCCCATTTGAAACATTTGTATATCGGCGGCGGCGTTTGGGCATGTGCAATACTTCACCAGGTGTGTATGCATGCCGGACTTGTCAACTATTGTTGTTAATGTGCTGTTACCCTTGACAAATGGCACACCGGTCGGAAGGTCATCAGCGCACTTTGAACTCGGGTCGCCGCCGTCTTTGTCTTCTGAACTCTCTATGTCTGTAGTGTTGGCTTCCTCTTCCCCTGTAGTAAATACACTAGATTCCCCCACATCATCGTCCCATGGACATGGGTTTCCATTATGGCCAAGCCAGATCACGATCCCACTCTTGACCAAGCAACTTTCCTCAAAGAAGGAGCCTGTCCATTGGCTGACTCGATGGAAGGGAAGTCTCTGGTGCTGGGTTCTGCAACAACTTGTGCAATAGAGAGGCTCACCGAAGCACCCATGACATTTGTAGACACCATCTGTCCCACATATGATACATGACCGATCTGATGGAACCTCCCTTTCCAGCAGTATGTCAAGATATGCTTTTGTCTTCGGGACCCATTGTCTTATATAGTCGTTTTGACTCTTGAGTTCAGATAAGCAGAGTGTAAAAGGTAAGGGTGAGGAAAGGCTCACCAGGGATTTTGGCAGGTGCAGTGGAATGACCCGGTGATCATCAAGTCCCCCAAGAAAGTCATCTCCACCATGGTGAAGCATGTCATGAGACAGCTGCTTAGAGGCAGACTTGGTAGGGGTTGCTGGAACTGATTGGCTGATCATGGGTCTCTCCACCCATTTGCCCACCACCTTCCTGGTCCAATATGATTTCTGCCATTCTACCACTGCATACTTTCGTTTGGGTGTCCACTCTTGGAGTCTGGAACCTTTCATTTGTTCACTGCAATGAGAATCTGCAAGAAGGGCAAGAGGTTTCAATTGGCCGATGGAACATGATTCTTGGGTTAATTTGATCATACTCGGATCATATCAGATAGGAGTACATAATATTAAGACCTAGAATGTAATATAAGATGATCCGAAGAGAACAAAGCAACCATATCCATCAGAATTACATAATATTAGCTGTGATACAAGGAACACCACTTCATCTTGACTGAACATAACAATGATATATATGACAAGTGCCCAATATGAACTGTAATATATGATGAACCGAGCAGAACAGAGAAACCCTGTGCAATCTCGGCCAAGGAACCAAACCTTACTGCCCCATATCAACCAACTACAGTATTTCCAATTCTTGAACCATTCAGAATCACTATCATCCATAACCCAACATGCCAAGAACTCAATCTCCTACAGTCCTCTCACAGCAGACGAAGGTTCACTTGGACAAGGCAGAGGTTGTGGTCCTCAGGGACCATCTGGAGGACTGGAGGTCAGTGATAGGGAAAGAAAGATCAAGGGTGCCCGTTGCCATCTACAAGGAAGCATCACTGCAAGCTCCTACCAAGGACTGAGCCATATTGAAAGCTCGGAAAAAAGTTTGTGACAATTTACACTTATTGGAATGATGAGAGCATTGATCGAATGTTGATGGAAGATTTACAAGCAATGGTTGCAAAACCAATCTCGGCGGAAAAAAAATCCCAAGCCCCTCATCAAGTATGGCAGACGTTGGACGGCGAGGCAAGTCCTGATCCAGACTCATAAAGACCTCATCCGAGAGGAGACCGGGGAGATGGCTGGAAGTGAGGAGATGATCAGCAAGTGGCCAAAGGCAGCGAAGTCAGTGATTGATAGGTTGTCGGTGGAGGAGAGGGAACAGGTGCAAGCCACAGCGGAGAAATGGAACAATCAAGCGGCGCCGCCAGAGGTTCAAGCCGAGGTCACCGAGAGCAAGGGCACCGAGATGATTGAGCATTTCACCACCAAAATGTTCAAGCAAGCTGGAATGAGGGTTTGTGTGCTGTCTGCATAGAACAACAGCAAAGGGAAGCTCATGTTAGGAGGGTGTGTCATCTCATACATATGCTACATTCAACATTAACTGTGTGGAAGTCATGACTTCAATGAACAGTTTGGGAACGGCAAGAGCTTCATTAAAACAAGGGATTGGGACGGCATTTTTATGCCAGAATGGGGGGAATATGCTGGGGAGCAATTCGGTGAGATGCAAATTATTTGTGCTGGACCAAACATACTAATGTAGGTGTAGATGCAGAAGATGGGGAAGAGCCCCTGACGGTGAAGTCAAAGAAGCGGCAGCACAGGAAGCTTGTTGAGCTCGAAGAAGATGCCGAAGGTTGGCCGATGCTCCCGGATACAATGAGATGGAATTGTGCCGAGCAACAACACATGATTCGATCTTTCCTCACGAAGCTATACAGTATGTACTTTTTATTTGACGTTAGAAATTATTTACACAAAGCATAGGGATGTGTGGGGGTGAAGACACCCTCAAGTCAGCGGTGCCCTGGGGAGATGTAAGCCAGGACCCATCGGCGTTCTTTGACAGTACACAATGGCCCGCCGGTGTGCAGTTCAAGGAACCCTCCAAGATGGACATATCAGATGCAAGTACTTTGCTACAATTCTTGTTCGCCTGGCAAGGAAAAAACATTCAACCCACCTTTTCATTCACGGCATGGCAAGATTCTGATGGAGACATCTGTGAGGCCATTGTGTTCCCAGCACCCCTGCACGCCGGCAGCAATGCAAACCATGCCCATCGGAGACAACAAAAGGCTCACCGGGCCATCAAGGATAGCATTTCGGAGGATGAGTTAGATAGCGATAATGATGGCTCATCAAGTGAAGATGACGGGCCACTTTTCACTGCCCGAAGGAAAGATGTCACGCCACCATGGCAGGCAACTCTCCCAGTGAACAAGCCCAAGCCTTGCAAGATGCAATCTGACCCTGCTCCCCAATGGCGAAGTGTACGGCAGATGTCAGCAGCCGTCAGCGATGTGGCAAAACCTGTGATTGCCGCAGTCAGCAATACCAAGGAGCCTGCGAGGACTCAGAAGAAGGCCGTGAAGCAGCCATCCACATCCTTGGGTGCTATCACAAGAGGCAAGGAGGTGACATATGCCGCCGATAAAAAGCCCAGGGGGTCAAAGCGCCGTGCTCCTGACGCTGTTAGTGATACACTGGCGAAGAGAACCAGAAGCAGGACATTTGCGCTGGAGTCATCTTTGGGTACACATGGCAAGAAGTAATCATACAATCGCATATCAGTAGAATACCAACAATCAATTCACTTTATGACCGGTGCAACACCGGTCTCATGCATATACAACAAATGAAGCTGCAAACCTATGTACAAGTGATTGGTATATGTATTGTGTAAACTAGTCACTGCCGGCAGACTTTCCCTCTGCCTTCTGCACCTCTTTGGACAGAGAGTCCACCAATGGAACAACTCTGGCCTGCACCGCTGCCATGTGATGCAAGTGGATCAAATCTTTGAAAATCCGGGTCAATTTATCTCTGCTCTCACAGAACGCTGACATGATGATCTGGTTGCTGTCCAGGACTTCATCGGGCTTAGGAGGCTGGACATCATCGCTGGGGTTGACTATGCTGCCAAGCATTAACTGGGCAAGCTTATCAACTAGGAATAGTCAGTAGAGTTGTACCGGACCAAGAAGTGATTCTTACATTCATCTCCTCCAAGGTGTTTGACTATGTTGATTGCCGCCTTCTCGGCATCGCCGACCATGCTCAAAAGGGAAGGCCAAGGTTCGGATGATTCAGCGGAATTGCTCGGCATGCATTTCTTTGGAAATGCGAACTCCACATTTGGTAGGCCCTTCAGTGTGTATGCCACGTCCATCTGAGTGGGAGCGGGCGGCATGGCTGCTGGTCCAGCCGCCCTAACCGGAAGAGGTTGCCAATCTCCCACTTTAGCCAGAGGAGCTTGACAATTGAATGGAAATGCTGTGAATACATGTCAATATAAATAAACACAAGATGTTGTGTAGGACTGACTTACGTGTATTGGAGAGATCATATCCCACATGAAGTGGTGGACCCGGCGCAGGTGTTGGCGATAGATTCCAACCAAAGTTGAAGGCTGGCTTTGGTATTGGAGGCGGAGGAGTGGGGATGACAGTTGGTGTCGCTGACCATTGCGGAGTGACATCTAAGTCCATTCCAAAATTGAATGGTGTCGTAACCGGTGTGACCGGATCATTTGTCGCAACTGGTGTGTTCCAGCCGAAGTCCAATATTGGCCGAGCTACTGGAGGCGGTGTGGGTGATGCCTCTATGCCAGCGTCAAACCCAAAGTTGAATGCCGGTTGGAGGATTGGCGGGGTGAGTTCCCGAGGTTCAAACCCAAAATTAAACCTGGACAGCGGCCCTGGCGGCACCGTCGCAGTGTCAGCCTGTGCAGCTGCTGGCCGAGGTGAGAGTGAAACATTGAGGTTAGTGTCAA
Source organism: Suillus fuscotomentosus (assembly GCF_016647785.1). Classification (NCBI taxonomy): domain Eukaryota; kingdom Fungi; phylum Basidiomycota; class Agaricomycetes; order Boletales; family Suillaceae; genus Suillus; species Suillus fuscotomentosus. Next base: position 81,103 of record NW_024539674.1, on the reverse strand, counting down.
ACCCGAAGTTAAAGGCCGGTTGGTCCAGCGGTGTGGGTTGAGGTTCAAACCCGAAGTTGAGCTTATATGGCAGTGCCGACACCGTATCCGCCATGTTAACTTGGGAATGCACAGGGGGAGCCCCAAACCCAAAATACATCACTGAAAGAAATCATAAAGTAAGCTTTGATCTTGGCATGAAATGAGACTTACTGCTTGAAGTGTCGCCAGCGTTAGATGATGGCGCTTGAGATTCAAACTCGTCGTCCATCGGGATATCGAAATGGATGCAGCGGTCGTTTAAATGAGCCATGGTAGTCGATGGTACCAATCAGTGTTAAATGGAAGGGAGATGGCGACCTCTGGATGCTGGCATTAAATATCACACGACTGTGGTTTGGTCCATGGCAGGGTTTAAATGTGGGCCACACAACAATGGATGTTTGCCATGAGAAATCAGGCACGTTACCCATCACAGTGCTTCTCCGGCCTCATGGCACCGGGTCCCGAGCCGATCTATGTGGACTTCAAATTTCAATTGGTCCACTTTCACATATATTGTCAGAATTAATCTTGTGGACTTTTGCCTTTGTTTCCGCCCACATATGATGCCATCCACAACAGTTTCCAACAAAGCACCTGAAGATGCTGCTGCTCGAGTGCAACAACTGGTGGCTCAAGCTATGCAGTTGAAGAATGGCCCCGCTGGCCATTTCATGATGGCCATGGAAATCACAAAAAATTTGGTGAGTATGCCATGATGAACAATGGACTGGGGCTGAATCAACACCAGTCACCGGTGTTTGAACCACATGGACGATCAGCGAGCATGATTTCGCCATTGTTGCTATCGGCGGCGATGGAGTTGCAGTCGCATTTGGACCCGGTGACTCACCAATCCTGTATAAGTATCCCCATATGGGGCAACATTATTATGGATGATCGCCACATTGAGAAACATCCTTTGTACCGGAAGGCTCTCAAGTTTATTGCTTCCTCAAGCCCATCGCCATTGTCCCACCCTCCGGTACAACCGGCTGAGGCGGTGATTGACAATGCAACGGAGGACCCGCCAGTTGCGTCAAAACCCAAGCCAAAGCCAAATCATATCCATAAGAAAACACTGAAGGTCATGGATAGTTCTGAAAGTGATGGCATCAAAATCATTGACCATGTAGTTGCCACTAACACCGCTCCGCCGGACATTCGGAAAGGCAGTAGCAAGCACACTGTCTCTCAGGATCAGAGCGATGAAACCACACTGGTGGAAATTTTGCAAGGGAATACCATTGTGGTTAGGGAGAGGCCCATGCCGAAGCAAAAGCAGATCCAGGCTGCCGGCGGATGTGAACTCAAGCCGGCTGTGAGGGACTGAAAGGGTAAGGGCAAAGAGGTCCCACCGCAGGTGGATAGTGCAGACGGCCATAGTAGCACACAGTTGCGCAGGAAAAGATCCAGGGACTCCAGTCAGAATGAGCAGGTTACGAAAAGCACGCCATCAGCCACCCGTCCGCCGGTGTCCGCCGACACCGGCGATCAATGCAAACCATGGTTTGAACATCCTATTCCTCTGCCGGTATGGATCACATTATTTTTGCGTTTCTTTTTCATCATGATGCTTCTGTAGACCACGGACACCAGCAAGGTTACGATAGGCAAGCGGCACAAAAGTAGCCACCGGCACACTCCGTGAAAGGAAGACGAGAAAGACCTCTCGCCGGCAGCTACCAGCGACATTGTGAAAGGTATGGAGGATATTCAGCCGGTAAGTATGGAAGTCCGTGTTGTGTGAATGTTCGTTGACGTGTTATAGAATACCGAGTATATTGGGTCTGATGACCATGTGACTGGGATAAGAGATGCCGGTTCAATGAGGCACTCTTTACCACCCATCACCACTGTGTCCGCACGTTCGTCACTGGAATCATCTGCAGTGACAATGCACGCAGTGATGCCACCACGGCGCTCGCATCCGCCACCATCACGCACCGAGGTCATGGACGTTGATGTGCCCACAGATGCAGTAGTGAAGGACTTGCAAGCAATGACGCTCCAGGTCAGAAATGACTCGGCATTACTCTCACACAATCATGAAGACTTTCACAGTACCATCGACGACCTATGCAATCAGGTTGCTGAACTCCGTGTTTGTAATGCTGCCGCCGCCAACTCCCTTGATGCGTTGAATGTCCATGTCGCCGCTCAGGATGCCGAGATGAAAACAATGGAGAGATTGCATGCCAATGTTGCCATGCTTCAGGAGCAAGTTCGCGTCTTGCATGCAGAATCTCGGACACATGAGAACCAGCTCCGTGCAGCTGATGTTAAATTGGCATCACAGGGGAGTACGACTGCTGTATTGCAGGACGCCTATGAGTCCCTCCAACAATGTTTGATCCCTACTCCGTCCATACCTCCCCATTACAATAATGCCGTGTTCTTTCCTGGTTCCAGTCACCAGACTCCCTATAGTCACGGCCCTAGTGTGAGCCAGGCCCAGGCGATGGAAAGGTTATACTTTAACTTTACCCCAGGGCCGTCCACGGCCACCGGACCATCAGTCGCAACTGCCTCGGCAGGCGCTCGCCTTGCGGGAGACATGGATGCAACTCCAGGTCCGTCAGCTGCAGCTGGTGCATCTATTAGCTCTCGCATGGATGCACCTTCAGGTGGTCGTATGTCAAGGAGTTCTCAAAGCAATGATACCCCCGGTGCATCGGCCTCCGGATCTTGCCACAATTAGATAGTGTTTCATACACATGGTCTTTCTATTTGTAGATACGTTGAAATAGGCGCCGCCTAGTGTGATATGTGATCAATTACGTGCTCAATTTAAGTATGTCATTTTTACGCAAATATCTCCGGTGTCTGCAGACCAGCATATGTAATTACGTGCGACATGTGTTGCACCGGCGAGGCTCGGGCATGCATCCCTCATTACTGGTCGCCCCGCACAATGTTCCTTACGTCCTATGAATAAAGTTTGATAAGCCAGTATCATAAAAAGTCAGCAATGATACAGTTTCCGTCCCCCATGCATGAATCCCATTCCTGCTGATTGGGCATTGGCCACCACTCATCTTGCTAGTGACTATGTCTCCCGGCAGTTTTGTTCCATTGTCAGAGCGATGCCCAAGGTCCTCCCTCCCCCAGAGCTCGATGTCATTTTGCTTGTGGCCTGCTGCAATCTTGCACAGCGCCTCGCTGAGGCATATCTCAATCCAGGTTTGACCTTGCCACCCGTCCGCTGCTCATTCTGACTTGTCATCAGTGACAATCAACTTTGATTTGGTATGCTATTCGGAAGTGTTGCATATGCAGGAAACCGGCATTAATTCTCGGCGCAAAGAATCTCTTCTAGAGCGATATCCGCCGGGTGGTCAGCTTATCCTTGAGTGGCCTACTGTTGTGCTGGACCGATTCGGCGTTATTGTTCTATGGTATCTTCCCAGGGCGATTGATGAGGCAATAAAGGTGGGTGCTCAACACCCGCTGATGGTGTTTATTGACTTTAGTAGAATGATATGTTGGCGGCAACCATGATGATGTCGGACCATTTGGGTAAAAGCGTTAGCCGAACTTCCGCCATGAAAGGGAAATGGCGCACGCACCAGAGCAGTTTTCAAAGCAGTGAACATGGCCTTACTCTGGGTTGCATCAATTTATCTCCGGGATGGTTTCTGCAAGGTCATCTGGTATGTCGGCAATTTATGGCCTGAAGTACTGGCTCATGTCACTAGGCTCCAAAGTTTCATCCGGAAGTATCGGCAACTCTTAAACAGGACGGGCCAACTTTATGTCAGGCGATCCGGCGACCGGCGGTTTTGGCTGCTGCTGCATTGAGAGTCATGCATGGTAGCTTATACTGGTCGTCTTTGACAACACAGCTCGGCCTTGGTCTATGGGCAGACAATAATCAACTTAAGGAAATGGGGAATTGCCTGAGAGAATGGGCTTCTTCATTTATAGTTCTCGCCGTGATGTGCAATCATTGTTCACCGCTTCACTGAGACTCTCAATCCCTTGCTCAATGGTTCGATATCATGACCGGTATCGGCGATTATGGACCGGCGTAAATGAAATTTCCAAATATTGGCATTGAAATTGCCTATAATTCAGGTGTTATGGTTGGTACTTCGGGCAGAGTTGTTAGGCATGGGGTAGACAGTGTGATCGGCGATAGAGTTAGCTGGGTGTGGTACATGAGGGATGATATTTACAAATTTGTTGATATACCCCGAGGACACTATTCCAAGTACGAGTCAATAATCGCTGATGCATTCTGTTGTAGATAGAAGCATAGCAGATATGATATCTATGAATTATGAGTACTTTTTATTACTAGTGAACATTTATTATGTGTCCGATGGATAAGTGATTTGCTTGTAGCACCATGTCGCCGTCACGCCGCACGTTGGGATTTGTTATGCGGGCCTACCGGTTTCTAACATACCAGGCCTGGGCCCACCCCTGTAAAGGATCCCGCTCCCAGGCCTGTGGTTGCCGTCACATACCGATGGTGAGCCCATGCTACACATGACCGGTATCTGGGCCCTCCCGACAGTGGAGGTGTATATGGGTCAGGCCGGGTTGCATTAACCGCGGTGGTGTTGTGGGCCCCACCGGCTGGTATGCATACAAACTGTGTGGGCCCATCCTAGCGATTTATCATACGGCCCACCTGAGCGCCAACCTTCGGGGCCTAAGCCCATTTGTATGTGTAATGGCTGCTGCCAGGCCCACCCCTCCATCCTGCATTGCATGAATGGGCCCATTCCTTTGGTTAGCACAGGACTCCATTGATTGGACATCCACCGTGTTACACCGCTGATGCACGGTGTAAATGTAATGCAATCGCCACTAGTAGTCAGTCTATTGCATCGCCGCCCATAAATTCAAAATGGCACCCACCCACCGCGTTGTAGAGACTCATGCCTCTCATGGCATGATATGGCAGTTTCCACTAAGGGAGTATACAGCACCAACTTGCAGCACCACTCTGTGTACTGTCCACAGCAATTCCTATATGAGGCGCAGCTTTCCTGCGCTTGCGCGCCCTATAGCGCCAGCCATCCAGATGCATCCATCCACTGTCCACCAAGCTCCCTAGTGCGTATATTTCCATTTCCTTTATTAGCATAGTGTTCCACCTTTATTTTTATCATGGACTCTCACCCATATATATCCTTACATACCTACTCGGTAGCGCTTCGGCTCCGCATGACTGCGCTTAGGCGTGCTATATAAGCGCCAGCAGTACTTACTTTTCGGAAAACTTTACTTTTGACTTGAGTACCACCCACTATTTACCTAGCTGAACATAGTAGAAATCTATTTGTCTGCACTTTGCACCTCTCTTCACTTGTCTTACATCTTATCCTCACTTAAGCTTACTCTTTCTCATTTCCACACACACGCACGCGTGTTCCCGCGCCTTCGTACCTTGCGCGCACCTGCGCTTTCTTGCGCCTCGCTTCAGCACGTACCTCTAGATCTTTGCTGCACTCACTTCCCTTTAGGGTCGAACACGCTTGTCTCCTCAAGTAATGCAGACTAGGCAACACACGACCTACAACATTTTATAGATACTGTCAGGAGCATCATTTGTTCCTAGCAGTATTGTTGTTTCTACAGCGTATCAGGGGCGCAAGGCGCCGACCGTCCGGCGACATCTGGGCATGTGTTCGCTGGCTGGAACAACCATTCATTTTTGCTGGCAGCCATTTACTTTTTAATTCTCCGGTGTGTTTCATTTCCTCACCACCCATAATATCACCGGTGAAAGTATTCCAGTGATCCCCGAAACCTGTGGGCCCACTCAAGACTGTTGAGCAATCACTTTTCTGCTTTACCTCGGGTCCACCTGTAAGCACAATATATTCAATCCAGAGACCCATGGGCCCGCCCAAGCTGTTGATGAATATAAGGCATGGGCCCTAGCCTAGCCATGGGGTACACAACCACAAAGGGCCCACTCTATGACACCTACTTACAATTATAATGTGGGCCCAGGTGGGTTGGCCCATATCACTTGGCAGAAATGTCAAGGTGGGCTGGACAGTAAGTAAGGAGATATGTCACTGTATTATGTGATCTGATAATAGACATGAAAAAACCTTTTTGTGAGCCGGTTGAAGTTGAAGTTCAGTAGAGCTAGACAATGCACGTTTGCGGTTTGTTGAGCTGGTGGAGGTCGAGGTTGAATAAATGTTCTCAGCATCCAAGAGGCGAGCAGATGGCTTAGAGGTCCAAATGGATCGTCGAGCACCAGCTGTAACTGGTGTTGGTTTGTGCCCAGTATTCAGTAGCATAGAGAAGGCATCTTGAGGAGGATTAGTAGATGATGATGGCTGGGGGGCAGACGACGTGGTGTCAAGGGGGACAGAATCATCGGGATCATGGTAGAAGACAATGTCCTTGGCATCCTTGAGAGAACCATCAGCATTGACAGTGCATAAGTCTGAATGAGCCATGTTGAATATATTGCTCACCTGCTGAGGCTTGCACATTTTATGTGCAAGCAAATCAGACAGCCGGTGGACAAACAGCCGGTGGAGGATCGTAATAGCATCGTAGGGTGTTGGTATAATAAGGATCTTGGTGAGGACATGGTCATTATGAGCACAACGCTCACACTGTTCTGTTTTAACAGTGCATGTCATGACTTATCTTGCCAATGAGCCTCTGCATTTGTCAGAAACAAGTAAGTATCGAAGGTCGAGAATCCGTGAGGCCAAGGCGGATCATCAAAGGCAGTGTCAAAACAGGCTTCGACAATGTGGCAGAACTTCTTGCGGTTCAGGGAAGGTTCGAACCAACATAGAACTGTTCGGGCAAATGGTGGACCACGAACCTCACTCAGGTCCGGTCCGCCCCAAATCATGGACCACGGACCATGGTTCTGGACCGAACCACAGCAGCTCACTGCAAGAACAAACGCGCCAATCATCCTCCCCATCAGCAAGTCGGCGCTAAAGCAGCAGTTCAGACGAATAATCAAAAAAGAATCATCAAACATCATGAGAAACTCACTGCGATACAAACGCCTTCATGAAATTGATGCAACGGCTCCTTCGAAACACTTCTCAAAGCTGATAGAAAAACTCCCGCACCGACACTCTTCACTTCTCTTCCAACTTTGTTCAGGACACGCCCCGCTAAACAAGCACCTACACTGTATTGCAAAAGTACCCAGCCCCAAATGTCAGCAATGTGGCGAGCGCGAGGAAACGGTCCACCATTTCATAATCACCTGCCCAAAGTACACAACACAATGCCTCGCACTCCAACTCGAACTCGGCTCACAGACCACTCTCCTCAAGAACCTGCTGAACAATTCAAAGTGCATCAAACCTCTACTGCGCTTCATAGCGAGCACGCACAGAATGGAACAGACCTTCGGTGATGTCACACCACCTGCAGACGAAGATGACGAAGAAGAATGAACGAGCCTGCACTCCCACTATCGCCTTTAGCTGGCCTTAACTGTCCTTGTATTTCATCTGGACCAATGATTGTACACCACCGGACATATATAAACAAATAGTACGCTACAGTAAAATACTCGCATGTTTTGTCTACCATAGGGCTATGCTCCAACGGACAATAAACACTGATTAAAAAAAAGAAAAGAAAAGATATCTTTGATCATTAAGGGCCCGTCACGCATGGTGAAGGAAGACTCAAACGGCTGCGTCCAATTCGGCATTCCATGGCAGGCAAGATGGAGCCATTGATTACGGTCAAGTGCATCAAGTGCACCCTCGACTGTTGCGTTGCCATCCTGAGGGATGTGAAGGAGATGACGGGAGTAACGTGGCGAGCGATGACGGCTAGCTCAGGAGTGACACATTTGAGCTCCTTCCCTTCAACCGGGTTGCCTTGGCCGATGGCAACGAAATGTTGCGAGGACGTATCTCGACAAACCTGCTGTCTTGCACGAACAAGAGTCGCCAAAGTGGGGGTGGAAGAGGAGATGTAAATGTCGGAAAAATTGTCTCTCCCCTTCTCATATGGTCCTGCTGCATGGAGGGGAAGCAGTGTGAACTCAGCAGTGGAACACCACCAGATACGCGAACCAGGGCGAACTTGAGACTCCTTGAGAGCTTGGACTATGGGGTCAATGACATCATTCCAAAGCTTGCGAAGGATGCCGACAAGCGTAAGTTGATAATCAGAAGATCCAAACTACTCTGCGAGTGATTAGAACTCTGAGGAGAATTCGGACACTTCGGCTTGTGTAATGTCAAGCGGAACATGGACAGGATCTCCCGCGCTATGGATGATCAAGGTGTCGCAGCTGCGCTGACCAGCATTGATGATTATCACTGGGCCATCTCCAGCCGCCTTCTGGAGGCCAGAAAACAGTGGAGGTAGGAGAAAACGTGAGATGTCGGGGAGCAGGCAAATGCGCGAGACAACTTCATCCCATTGCATTGTCAGCTGTCGGATTTGCGGAGACTGGTCTTCAGACTGATCAAATGTGTTACGAAGGAGAACACTCAACCGTTTGAACTCTTCTGCCAAGACCATGCCTGCTGTAGAAACAACAATACAGAGAGGAACAAATGAAGCTCCTAGCTGTATCTAAAAAATGTTGTAGGTCGTGCATTGCCTAGTCTGCTATTCTTGAGACGACAAGTGTGTTCGACCCTAGGGGAAGCGAGTGCAGCAAGGATCTAGAAGTGTGCGCTGAAGCAAAGCGCCAGAAAGCACAGGTGCGCGCAAGGCACGGGAACACGCGCGCGTATTAGCGCGAAGCATGGGAAAGCATGCGCGCGTATGCAGAAATAATAGAGAAGTTAGACTCAAGTGCTAATATGATGCAATATAAGAGAAGAGAGATGCGAAGTGTAGACAAATAGACTTCTACTATGTTCTGCTAAGTAAAATGGTGGGTGGTAACTAGTAAGTTAAAGAGAAAGTAAGTGAAAAGTAAGTGGAAAACTCTTCCTCGTAGTATGTACTGCTGGCGCTTATATAGCGCGGTCATGCGGAGCCGAAGCGCTACCGAGTAGGTATGTAAAGATATATATAAGTAAGGGTCCATTATAAAAATAGAGGTGGAATGATATGCTAATAAAAGAAATGGAAATATATGCACTAGAGGGCTTGGTGGACAGTGGATGGCTGGCGCTATAGGGCGCTCAAGTGCAGGAACGCGCGCGCGCGCGCATACATCGTGAAGCACGGGAATGGTGCGCGCATGGTGTGCATTGCGCGGGAAAGCTGCGCCTTGTATAGGGATAGCTGTGGGTAGCGCACAGAGTGATGCTACAAGTTCATGCTATGCACTCCTTGGTGGAAACTGCCATGTCACGCCATGAGAGGCATGAGTCTCTACACCACGTCACCTGAAACAGAAAGTTCATTGAGTGATGTGTTGAAGCGTGCCAACTGGGTCCAGAACACTGCACGATCTTGCTCCACCAACTCCACCGCAGTGGTCAATGCACCATGACAAACACTGCATGCAAAAGCATCCGTAGCGAGAGAAGAGACAGCCCCTCTGATGACATTGAAGTGATGCGAAGAAGACGACAGGAGAGCAACTTGCTGATCTAAGGATTTCAGTGCAATCTTATAAGCAAGCAATGCAGATGGGTGATTGAAGATGTCAGTGGAGGCCGCCCATGACTTGGCAGCATTAAGATGTGTGCGAGATACTGCATGTGATAGGCAGGAGAGTTGAAAGTACACGCTGAATGCTTCTTCAAGGTCAGACTGGACACCCTGTTTCTGGAATCTGTCTTTAAGGCTGAGTGCAAGATTGTTCAAAGAGTTGGATTGAAGTGAATGACCAGAGGGACGGAGGAGTAATGCAGCGCGATGGAGCTCGATGGCCTCATCAAGGTCAGACATCATGCCGCGCTGCTGGAACCTGTCTTGAAGGCTGATTGCAAAATTGTTCAGAGACATGGATCGATCTGAATGACCGGGGGGATGGAGGAGTAATGCAGCCCGATGGAGCTCGATGGCCTCATCAAGGTCAGACATCATGCCCCGCTGCTGGAATCTGTTTCGAAGGCTGGCTGCAAGATTGTTCAGAGATGAGGATCGATCTGAATGACCGGGGGGATAGAGGAGCAATGCAGTGCGATGGAGCTCAATGGCCTCATCGAGGTCAGACATCATGCCCCACTGCTGGAATCTCTCTCGAAGGCCGATTGCAAGCTTGTTCAGAGATGACGATCGATCTGAATGACCGGGGGGACGGCGAAATAATGCAGCACGATGGCGCTCGATGGCCTCATCAAGATCAGACATGATGTTCCACTGCTGGAATCTGTTTCGAAGGCTTTTTACAACATTTTTCACAAACATAGCTGAAATACTGGGGTGGATGGAGGAGTATGCAACTCGATAGCCTGGGTGAGTGAATGCAAGATAACCACTGCTAATCCCGCTGTGAAAGGTGTTACGTGAGCGCAAAATGGAGTGAGATCGCAGGTAATGCACACTTAGGGAGCTGAAACTGCAATACTTGTACACCGAAAACCCACCAGTGCAAGGGGAATGATATCGTGAGTGCTCAGCGATCCCTAGAATTTAAAGGTGAGCTGCAAGACCAAGGTGAGGTTGAGGGTTTGTTGGAGCACTACACGAGGCTAGAGCATTGCGGCCTGTAAAGTACACATGCAAGTTGCAAGTTGAATACATTAAACCGCACTGCAGCTGCGTATCGGGTCAAAATCTCATTTAAAACAACATGAGGGTGACATGATGAGTTCACTGGCCTTCAATTACATACTACTAGTATGACTTCGGAAATATTGCCGGCGTATTTCACCATCAGTTTACGTCAAGCACGAGCCCTTTCCAGCAAGTTCAGGAAAAGGCATTCAAAAATATGCAAGGCATGATAGAAAGCACTGGTACTAGGCCTCCACCATGACCACTTTATTGGCGATATAAAACAGTTGTCCAAACGAGCTTGGACTCTTAGAGTCCATTTGTGGTACTAGCATGATGCTCCATGTTTGATTTAGTAGAAGGAGACTCGAACGTACGGGTACCATGAAGTAAGTATGCCTAGATCATGGAGGCTGTGAACACTGAACGTTGAACAACAGGACATGCCTAATACATACGAGCTGCCACATTGAGAGTTTGTCCATGAAGGACTCGAGATGCTCGATCGAAGATGGAATGATCAAGTTCGGTTTTTCCTTCTTCTTTTTCCATAAATGGCTGAGTTTGACGGGCGAAATAAATGAAATATTATCCGTGGGTGGCACTTCGACAGGCGGTAATGGGGTGCATGGTCCAGGAAGAGAACTTGAAGAAATAAAGCAGGATCTGAATCTGGACTCTACAAAGTCATTATGATGCGCCCAAAAGCTAGACAAAAGCACTCACTCACGTGTAAGGCTGCCAATGAATCCAGCAGGGAATTGTGAACAGAAAAGGACTGCGCCGTTTACGTGACCCACGAATTGCGTCAGGAAGTCGAGCGTCGTGCCCGACACCATGCAAGACAGGTTGTGAAACAGAAGGCAACACATAAAGGCAAACAACATGCTGGTGTCGTAGACCAAGGGGAGTCTAATGACTCACTAAAATTAGATGAGAACATGAAGCGATGCAAAGAGTTTAATTTTCAGACGTATAAGTTCCACGCGTTGGGAGATTATGTTTCCACGATTCGCCAGTATGACACGTCTGATTCTTATAGCACTGAACCAGTTCGTGCTACAATATTCAACTGCGAACTTCACTCATTTAACTTCTACAGGGTGAACTGGAACATCGTTCTCCGAAGTCCAGATACAGTCAGACGGATCGCAGATCCTTTGTAAAACAGCTGACTCGGATCGAACGCCGTCAGGCTCGCATCCATCGTATTGGACACAATACTGTTCATCGTCCTCAAGTCGAAATTTCCGAGATAGCAAGAAGCCCTCTAGCTCACCACTATATTGGATTGACACAAAAGCACATTGTGCACATAGGATCTTACTTAGTCGATCATCGAGGTGATCCAGCCATAGCAGTCAGTGCTTCATTGCGTTATTAGATAATGTCTAACACGCCTATATAGCATTTTGTTTTGAAACTGAAACACCATCTATTGCATCGAGTCAACACATCGGAAGATTCTCCAGAGTTAAGAACTGAACACAACATTACCACGATCATTATCAAGGACGATCGGATGTACGAGCATCACATTGCTAGGTTCAACTACACAACCTATGATGTTCACAGAGCCCAAGACGTCATCAACCCAAGGACTTCTCATCATAACGTTATGGTTATCCGTCCCGACAATGACATGGGATGCCAAGGCCATAGATATATGTATGGCAGGATATTGGGCGTGTACCACATCAATGTGATCATTACCGGACACGGAATGGTCGACTGTACTCCTGTCAGAATGGAATTTCTATGGATTCATTGGTACAGGTTCTTGGATCAGCGCTCTAACTGGTCGACCTCGACTCTAGATTGAATGAACTTCCCCCCCCCTGACAGACGAACACTCATTTGACTTCCTTGATCCTGCAGATGTTCTTCGTGGCTGTCACATCATACCTCGTTTCACCAGCGGTAGGAGACATGAGGATGGAGTGGGTGTATCGGCATGTGTGAAGGACAAGGATGATTGGTGTGAATACTATATCAATCGGTGAGTCAGTTGTATCACATCATAAGTCAGCATTTTATTCAGTTCATCACGTCAGGTTTGTAGACCGCGACATGCTTATGTGGTTTCACTTTGGGCTTGGTGTCGGGCACGTGTACTCTCACTATCGCGTTACACAGGCTGGGCCTCAACATGCAAGCACATCATTACAGCCTTCCTTGACTGATGGTGTTGAAGAACCTGCAAACGATGTGGAAGTAGATGAATACGAATACGAAGATGATGGCACTGAGGATGGACTGGATATCGAAGGGTCGCTCAGTTCCAGCAATGAATCGTTGTTAGAACAATTCGATCAGATGTACAATAGTGAAGTTGATCTAGATTACGAGAACTAGTTCATGAAAATATTGGGATAATGCCCAATGTAGCCAGTACATCAAATATCTGTTATAGCCAGGCCTTGCGGTGCCTTTCAGTGGACATGTCGCCGCTACTGTAGGCGAGTTACAATTTGACGCAAATGTGACTGTTACCGCTATCCCACTCGCGCTACTATACATATTTTGCCCCTTTCAGTACATTTATTATCCAAAAACTGAATTCCACCGGATTAGCAGTCGATCTAGGCGTTCGCAAGTGAACAGAACTGGGACATGAGGTAGGCAATTATGTTTAAAGGTGAAAATTTGCATATATCTAACTTACCACGTCTTGCTGTGTTTAACACCATGGAACCTCAGAACGTCAGTTGCTATTTTTTTGGCGAGACTCATCCAACAATTTTACCTCTCACCGTATGTGTTCTTTTGCCTTGCCAACAATGTTGCTAACTTAATTCCTTCAGGGAGGTATCATTGGTGGAAGTGAAGGGTTCCATTTCGCAGGATACCTGACGATACCCCCACGACCCGTCCTTTACCCACTATATGTAGGTGGATCCTATTTCTTGAAGACTTGGGGTGTCTCATCATTGGCACGCAGTGCGTCAGTCATAGGCTTGATGCTGTAGGTGGCTAATTTTCTGGGGATTATATGCTGATGTTCTCTGTAGCTCAAGCTCGAAATTACATTACTTGATTATTTGGTGACAAGCACTCAAGACCACAATCCCACTTACGAACTCAACAACCAAGGCAAAGAGGTTCCCATTTACATTGATGTATGAATTTGCACCAGGACTATGTCTTGCCTTTCCACTGATTAGTCCTGTAGCGCCGTGGCCCCGCAATGACATTAGACTGGGAAATCGCCTGGTACAAACAAGGGCCCAACAAGATCCATCGAGTCTATCAATGGGTAAGCTCGTTTCACAATATTGAAGCGATCTCGCCTAACGATACCTTGGCCTCAGGACAACGCAGATAATGGGAATAAGTACAAGACACTTGCCTATTCCGCCGATTATCCCATGGGATACGTCCCTGCGTCCGCTTCTGCTTCTTGTTTCCAGTCTGCTCCCTTTTCCCCGCATGCTCCTTATTCCTTGTCTGCTCCCTTTTTCCAGCCTGGTTCCTATTCCTCACCTGGTTCCTTTTCTTCGCCTGAATATAACTATTCATTGGCGCAATTCTCAGATCTTTTCGGTGCAACCGCGAACCTTTCAGCATCACCAGAGATCGAAGTCGCACAGGTATGTTCTCTAATCCTCCTTCGCCCTGTAATGTGTTCACCTTTATACCAGGAGATGACCAATAATACTCTCGCAATGGTTGAGCCTCTAACTTCGTCACGCAAACAACCTTCGGTTGTGCCAGGAGTGTATTTATCTGCACCACAGTCTCCCGTGGGCTCTTCTGTAAACCTCCGCTCTCCTATGGACTCTGCACCAGAGTCGTGGATCATGTCATCGGCTATGGATGCCAGCAGCATTCAGGTAGATGATGGTGCACCGCAACCAGTTGCGCCCGAGACTGCTGTCCATGCAGACACATTGCATACAATTCTCCCGGATTATCCGCTATGGAGGGACACCCTAGTCTGCCTGCAGCTCAAGATGAAAGTCAAGGTTTGCTACAGGGGGGCTCAAAATCCATTTTTACTCACACAACCTAGTTATACTGACCAAAGGATACAATTTTTTGAGATGCTCTTCGAGCAGAGTCTTATCGCAGTTGGCATAGATCACAAGGATCTGGAACAAGGTTAGGAGCTTGTTGAATTAATACCTTCTTCTGCACACACTGACTCTTTCAGTTATATCCAAAGATGGGGTAACCGTCATCACAACAGATGAAATGTTGGCAATGGTATGTTATCCACGCTTCAATTGACTTGTCTCACCTAGAACAGGCCGCAAAATGGCTTACAGGATTCACTTCCGAGGCGAAGCGCATGGCCAAATTGGCTATCATGGACACCAGACCAGTGTTTGGTTTTGGCCTCCATGACACGGTGGCCGCAGACCCAAGCCTATTGGCGAACAAGTGTGTGGGGTTCTTGAGCGCTTTATGACCCCACAGTCTGCATTACTCCCCATTTCAGTCAGTCTTTTGAGCTGCCTTGAGTATCAATGTCTGATTATCATGCAGGCCAATAGCTTAAAGTGGCTTCTGGAACACAAGATTATCAAGTCACTGATCTATTATTTCATTTACCACGCCAGCACAACTTCTAGTAGACGAGTCGTGATTAGCAACGAGGAACCAGCTATTTTCCTGACCGCCCAACTCCCACCCATGGAGATGGTAGCGTTTTTCCTCACTATCGTAAGTAGCTTATTTTCGTCAAACTCTCACTTGCTTTAATCTGTTGCTTTGATTTAGTGGTACAGTGCCCTCTTGGCTCGGCTCATTGAGTTGATCAAGGCAATGAGAACCTTGGGGCTGCCTGTCAACATCATGATGGCAACATTTCCCCCAGCCTCTACTATCTATGCAGAAGTGCTGGTGCGCCTATTGCATCTGCTCGCACAGACAAACGACCCAGCATACCCAGACCTCCTGGAGGTGCTTGCAAGCATGTGCAACATCGAGTGAGTTGCCAGAGTTGAATTCATTTTTGCACTACTGATTGATGGGGATGCAACCTGCAGCAAGGATGATGTCTGCAGGATCGATCACCCACGGTTAAGTACTCCGAATAAGTCAGATTCTATACTTCGGATATCTTGTACTGGTCGGTTTGAAATGCACATCGGGCTCTGTGTTGTGACCTGGTTCGAGAATTTAGATGCTCAAGCACAGCAGGTGCTAAAGCGTGTAGCAATGGGAATTCTGTGAATGCAAGTATGAGCCTACATTCTTTAATGTAACATCAAAAACAGCTAATGCTTGAGAACGTCATGTTAGGATCTTCGATTGAACTGCATGGTCTCCTGTACAAATCGCAGTCTTGTGACGTAATCACTGGCCATTGGAAATAAATTTCGCCAGCGCACAGCCACCGCTAGCTGGCCAGCGCTGAATACTCCGCCCTCGATAATTGTACGAGTTTCCCTCAAGCCTCTTTGCTACTCATCCACCACTTCAACATGTTAAATATTAGTTCAGGGTTATTTTCTGCATCCGCATCCTTCACGCCTTCAACAAGGCACTTTCTTGCAATTGAGCATACCGAGCACGCCCTCAAATATTGGCTCCAGACTCAAGGACGTGAAATTGTCAGTCCACTTAAATATCTGTCATCCTGTTTTTTCTCTTATAACACCACTCTAGGTTCCAGACCCGCTTTTTGCCACAACCTCCGTGTTGTTTGGATGGGTTGATCCCCTTGATCTTATAGCTGTCCTCCAAGTGAGCCTCAGGGTGGCTGCAATAGAGAGACAGCTACTGAAAGAACAAAACACTATTTTTTACATTCCTTGTGCGAGGAGGGCGATCTTTAATGGAAGAGAGGATGTATCGAGCTCAGCTGGAGGTCTCGTTGTTCAGTAAAGCCATTGCAAACTTATGTGAAGAGCTGAAGACCAGATGCTGCCCATGTGAGCCACATTGTTTGTAAATGATGCCTTACTCTAAATTTATTTCTAGCTACATGGTCAAGGACACAGCTCATACAGAAGGCTGAAGAGGATCTGGTCGCATCCCAAGTGACACAGCTGGCCAATATCAATCTTTTGCCGGTTGATTGCGATCAATTTGAGCTTTCAAATGCTACTTGAGAAAAATGTGAAGCATGGCTTGCCACGTCATGGCAATTTGAAGTGGATTTCCCACAAGCTCACAAAGTTCCTGAGCTTTATGAACACCTTTCGAGGGTGAGTGCTATTTATACTTGGAGGGACTCGCAGTTCTGACGCTATGCAGCACGACAATGACTTTCTTTCCCCTCTGATGCAAGCTTGGTTTGGTTGTGTCACATATCGTACCTATATCACCACATCCTCTGCAGACTCCAAGTCCATATGCATCGACAACACTGAAAGCTTCAAAGCAAAGAAGAACAAAATGCCAGATGCACTCAAGTCCGATTTTTCTATTCTAGAGTTGAAGAAACAACGTGCACAAGCTGAAGTAGACATGTTTTCTGAAGTCATAGCACACACTGCTGGAATTCAGTACAGTGATGATGGTCTGCTTGCAATTTTTGCTTCGGTTGTCTCACACTAAAATGACTTTAGGAACGTTCACTTCTCGTGGCACTGCTGGGACATTCGAATCACATCTACCTGCTAACTCTTCCAAATGGTTTGATTACTGGTTCGAAGATTGGTGTTCGACCTCGTCTGTATCTTCCGATGCATCTGTGCTCTTCTGACGATTTCACTTATACCTAGTATGTGATTTATGCCTACCAAATGTTGTATTGACATAAGTTAACCAGTGTGTTGTACATCATACTTTATTCATGTTGCTCTTATCACCAGAATTTTTATTACTTCGATTATTCATCATGATCTTGTCCCATGAAATAGCTGTTTCACGCTCTTGATGATATTTACCACATTGTTCACTGACTCCTCACTTGCAGGCTGATCGTCCCATTTCCCAATTGTGTGATCTGGAATCTCTTGTAGAAAAGCTCTAATTACGCCTGCACCGGGGGACGCTAGCGATTCCGGCATTTTGATTGCGGTGTTGTTCGCGATCCTATAGGAACGTACAACTGGTCGTCTGTAACTGAAGACGATTATCATCGCACCCTGATCATGAACTGCAATCAGTTCGGACGAGCAATGGTTCTACACAAGATACGACACGACTTGACAGTGCTGTCTGTACCACCACATGGCTCCCGTGAGTTTCGCTCATCATTTTGACCAAACCAGATACCTCCTCCAGCTTCAAAGTCTTTGTGTTTGTCAAATTGGTGAGTTCCGATTATACATACCCTGATGGGGGGTATATTCCATTTACTGATGCAAGAATTTATCCTGCAGGAGAATTGCTTTGGGGTTTGGGGGATGGGACGCTCGGGTTGAAGTGTACCAGTTCGTGTTTTTTTTACTGCCCTTTTCATTAACGGTGATCTGTTTTGGCGTTGGGTTTAGGTTGAATACCTGCAGCTTGATATAGCATACGAGACGAACCCATACGATGCCATTATAATTTTTTTTTTTTTCATTTGCTAGGAATATATCTCATGTGGATCGCCTCTTTCATGCTGCAAACGACTTTCATGCTGTGAACGACTTTTGGGTCAATCGCACTTGGCCACTGGTCACTTCTGGGGTTGGCCACCTCTGGGACCAGGTAGTTATTTCATTTTTGTGCTTGTGCGAACCTTACATTTTCTCGTAGTTTCGTCTGTATGTTGGACTCCTTGTCAATCCAGCGGTCTATTGTAAACCGACCAAAGACGAAGCGGATGACAATGATGACAATGACTGCGATAGCCCTTCTAATACTCAGATCAACGGAGAGGATACCTTTGGATTAGCTCCTTCCTTAAAGGATCCTGCTAGCTCAACTTACTCTGTTGAATTAGATGATCAGGATGATGATGAAGGTTTACAGGCACGCAAATCTGATCTGGAAGAACAACACGAGGAGAAGCTACACCTGCTCGCCACGGAACAATAGGTGTCCTTCTCAGCGTCCATCTTGGCAGATAATCAGGGAGTACTGAGATTCGGTGAGAGCACGACTTCCAATGCAGGCCATTATTTGATCGAGCACTTGAACAGAATAGTGGGTACCATTAAGACAATAGGCCGGGATCACAACAAGCCCCCAGAATGCTAGCTGGAAGATGAAGACAGGACCAGGGACTCAACTCCCCACCCCAACACGTCCTCTTTAATCACTACCACTCTTCTATTATAGCTTCATGTACTGACCGCTTCGGCAGTCGAGTACGCACTTCAGACTTCTATTCATGCGACAGATACCATCGGAGACCGTTATACTTGGAAACTGCCTCTGGATAGCCGTATCAGTTTTTCAGGCTAGACACTGACTACGGTACAATCTTTATTTGTGTATTGTACTCGTGACTCTTTACAATGCTCTCAGAACACCTCAAGACGTACTGATCTATCATCTGACGTCGTATTGTTACGATATTCTAACATTTAGTAGAGTCTGAAAAATATCAAGCATTAATTTAATGGCGAGAAAGTCTTGTGATACAGCTGGGTACGGTATCGGGGTTCTCCAACGATTGTCCTCACCGGGAAGGAGTGAGGATGGTGATATCAAAGCTCTTCATCATGGGCCCATACTTAGGCTTCCCGCCATACATATTCTTCACCTGCCTCTCCCCCTCCCTTGGATCGCAAATGTCAATACAAACCGACGCAGAATGTGGAGTACGTACCATTTATTCACCACTGATTGCCTCAATCTAATCACTCAACAGCATATCTCCTTTTCCTCCTCCCCCTTCGTTTGGAACCGACAATAACGCTAGTATGAATTAGTAGAAGTCGACCTAAGATGTGTAAGTTACTCACAGGTCTTTGTTTACCCATAGCTCAAGTTATTCTTTCATAAATGTAGGAAGGAGATACAGCAAAACGGTGAATATTCCACAAATGGCAGTTGGACCGTCGTACTCTGATACAATTCACAGCCACCCCACCACACACGTCATGAGCGGCATCACAGATGAAGCCATGACCTTCAAGAAGCCCTTCCAGACCGTCGTCCGGCCGCCCACCACCAATGAAAATATTCATAACGACTATATAAAACATCCCAGAAGTATGCAGTTGTGACATCATTCACGTCAGGAGCTATATCTAACTGCAAGTGTCACTCATATGTAGAACGTTTCCCTGGTGCTCATGGAATCTGTAGATTTGGCAAGAAAGAGGGCGCGCATTCAGAGAGTGAAGGGACAAGGCCAAAGCAGGCAGATGTTTCAAGGTGGGTTCTGTTTGCAAATTCTCGCCGTTGTATCAGTGATTCCGAACAGCATAGACGCGTATCTTGTGTTTTTGGGAGGCTGAAGCACGCAGTTAGCTGACGTTTGCATGGTTCTTAATTCTTCTGCTTACATGATCGCAGACAAACAAGTCGTCGTACATGTTCCAGTATTTCCTCAAAGTCATATCAACACAATTACGCACACTGGAAGGCAAAACTGTGAGTACATGAATCAAACTGGCCGCACAACTTGATTGCTTCAATAATGCAGATCATCACACACCAATATAGTTCAACGCAATTTGAACGTGATCTGATGCAGTTCAATGAACAAGCAAGGCGTGTTTACTCAACACGGCGTCGCGGGCGCACCAGGTACGTTGAAGAGCATGGATCATCAATTGATCTTTTAATACATTTTTTTTTCAGGTGCATACTTCAACTTTGAAATTTCACCCATCCTTGTCGTGCACTCTGAAACGAGGCAGTCATTTGATCACTTCCTCACTTCGTAAGTGACATTATACCCACTCACATATCTCTTATTCACTCTACCTATATAGTACTTGTGCTATCATCGGAGGTGTTCTTACCGTGGCTGCCCTGCTGGACAGTATTCTATTTGCCACTGGACGCAAGTTGACGCGCTGCGATACTTCATCATGACCCATCATCTACCAAATAACATCACCCCTGACATGGTCATGCAGCTACCAGGAGATCTCAAGGACCGTCAGACACCTCTTGGCGAGCTCAACTGGATTTTCACCGCCATAACAGACACCATTGCATGGACCACATTCCCTCGGGATGTGTTCACACGGCTGTACCGCTTCTTTACCGATCAGCTCACTGTGTTCGAGGTGTGGATTTCATGCGGTGGTTCTGCACTAACAAAGCGTGGTCCTCTGTCACTACCTCTCCAGAACGGCGGGGATCGCTGTGACACGCCTGACGTTGTAAATGGAACCACTGCCCCTGATGCTGATCTTGTCCCACGTAAACCCCCCGATCAGCTCCCCATTGTCCTGCAAGTGCTGCTCTCGCAGCCCCATAGACTTCGGGCCCTGATTCTTCTTTCCCAATTTGTAGACCTCGGACCTTGGGCCGTCAACCTTGTGCTCACCATTGGAATCTTCCCATATGTATCTAAGCTCCTGCAAGCCGCAGGCCAGGATCTGCGTCTGGTGTTGATCTTCATATGGACATGCATCCTTGCAGTAGATCCAAGTGTTCAAGTCGACCTATACAATACCGGGGGATTCAAGTACTTTGCGAATGTGCTGGCGACGCAGGAAGACAACGAGCTGCCTAACAGCAGTGAACACAAGGCTATGTGCGCATTCATTCTCAGTGCCGTTGCAAGAGACTTCTCCTTGTGCTAGATTGGAAACAATCGGGTGGCACGCTGCTGGTTGGGGGCGACTCTCGTATCATCTGTGTATGGGATGCCCACATGGAGACTCAAGTCCTGGTAAGAGGGCAATACCTCGTAGTGAGGACTAATTACTCATGACTTCAAAGGATCTAGAAACTAATTGCGAGAGTCCTGTGACATCTATCACATCTGATCAGGGCTCGTCATCCACATTCATTATTGGCTTTGCCGATGGCCTGGTCAAAATTTTCGATTGTCGACTAGAGGAAGAGGACGCTATTGTTAGATCGTATCATGACCATCACTCATGGGTACAGAATGTCAAATACCACCCACGCATCAGCGGTCAGTTCTTGTCTGGAAGGTGAGCTGAAGCCATATAATGTGTGTACTGGGATTCACATAAATGCAGCCTCGCTGGCAAAGTCCGTCTGTGGGATTTGAGAGGCTCTGATACAGTGATTCAGGCTTGGGACTTACACCATACGGGCTTGTCTGCGTTCGATGTACATTCACAGACGGGCGTGTTTGCCACGTAAGTGCGACTCTGTTTTAGGAAAAATGGTTGGCTGACTAGGTTGCAGAACATCTGCTCTTACTCTTGCCAACTTTAGGCACCAGCGTCTTATGGTACACTCTATATCAGATTCATTGTTACTCTCCACGCTTAGCCTACTACCAACTGGCCTCAACGCATATCTCTCTCGACCTCCGACGCCTTATATCCTTAGGCATACGTCTTTCGCATTCCACCCAATGGAGATGTTGTACGCTATTGGGCAGCCTGATGGTTCTGGTGTGTTGCACGTGTTACTTCACATGAGTCAAACCGCTAATCACTCCTTGAATATCTAGTTAAGATCACTGGATGCAAACTCACCTAGAGAATGTACATTCATGAATACCCGCACATCACCATCATCAAATTATATGGTGGCTGTGTCCATTTTCCTCATTTAAACTGCTTTCTGTAAGCCCGCTGGACTTGCGAACACTTTTTCTTTTTGCAACGTCCTTATATCTCAGCTCAACTAACTCATAATCAGATCTTTTTGTAAACTACTATGTCCTGATGTATCCCAAAATGATCGAAGCAAATCAGTCTGTCCGATAACGAGTAAGGTGGTGGTGGCGGGAACGTGAAGCTCATGTGAAACCATGTACCATAGCAAAATATTCAACTCGAGCACGTTCCTTGAATATTCATCACGTCTTGGCATAACTTCATTGCCGGCTGGAGATCCGTGAGCTCTGTGCGTACGTCAACAGGAAAGTTTGCGTCGCTTGTATACTTCGCTACAATGTTGTTGAGCAACTATCATAATCGTAGTTTCTGCAACTTGTATACAATTTAAATAAAATGCATCCCGTTATCTAAAAAATGTCACGATGTATTATAAGTTTACTGGAAATCTGAAAAGGCCATACAGGTAATTACAAGCGGTCGTCATGATTGCAACTTTCGCAGCTTCTATGCAATTTAGATAACCCATGTCTCACTATTTAAAAAATGTCACCACATTATATATCCACTGGAAATGTCATGATAGCCAGACAGGTAATTGCGAGTGGACCGTCATAATTCTAGTTTTTGCAGCTTGTATACAACTTAGATAAGACATATCTCATTATTTAAAAAATGTCACAACACATTATAAGGTTACTGGAAATGCAAAAGGACCAGACATGTAGTCACAAATGGGCTGTCATAATTGTAGCTTTTGCGGCTTGTATTCAATTTAGATAAGACATATCTGACAATTTAAAAAAGGTTACAGTGCATTATCTATCTACTGTAAATGTGATGACATGCAGTCATTCAATTACAGTGCATGGGTGCGCAGTTATCTCCCTGTTGTCTGTTTCCAAGACACACATCAAGTTGATGTTTCTTTTGCATAGTCATATCTTACTTTACCTATGCGTAGGACCATGATAAAAATATCCAAGGTTAAAAAATGACGTGCAATAATTACCAATCCTGTCTGGTCATATCAACTCAAGGTTAATTTCCTGATGTGGCGGTCAACAGGATTTCCCTCTCCCTCCTGTTGATTGATATTTTTGGTTTATGCCTCCGTTTGTTCTGGAGAACATCAAGCAGGACATTTTTCAAATACGATTTGTGGACTCATAATAAGGGTCAGACACGATAGATAGTAAATAGTTCTCATTCTTAATGTAGAAGTGATATCCGAGCTATGATCGCCAGCCATCCGTGCCGTTCATCCGTGTATCTTGTGTTCCGCATGGCATTGAGAGAGCTTAATTAATAAGCTCATTTGGTGTTTCGACGTATATTTCGAGGACACGTACAAAAGTTTTCGTTGTAGTATTTAGTCAACATACACGCTTTAATCCAATATTCTGAACATCTCTACTGGCACTAGTCTATATGAACACTACTTATACATCCACCGCTGAAACATAGATATCGGCATCATGTTCCTTCCTCTCCGATATAGAACCTTTGTCCTCGTTTTCACCTCTGATGGCCAGCGTATAGTTAGATATGGGTCCAGTGTACCAATGTACGCCTCCGTACACCGGAAGATAATACCAGGAAATCGCTAGAAACATGAAGCCTCCAAGTACCACGACTGTATAGTTCATCTCCTGTGCCGTTGTTTGCGGGGTCGCGGGAAAGAAGAAAACAAATATCATGAAGACCATCCATACCACAGCAATCACAGAGACTGGAAAGCTCTGCAGAGGCATGTTAGTTCAAGAATTCATTGCGTCGATTAACCCACCAGTTTTCCCAGATAAAACGGACCGGGTTTAAAATCATTCTGGAACACAAAGCGGTTCGTGATCGGCGTTATGTAGGCGATATACGACGCAGTGATATCAATTGTGAATACCGCACCGATGGCTTGAGTGCTCACGAACGACAAAAGTCCGATTGCCAGAGAGCAGATGATCACGAACCAAACTGTGTTAACGGGTGTTCCTGTGTAGCGATTGATCCGGTACAAATACCGTGAAAAAGGCAGGGCTCCATCACGAGCAAATGCAAACGTTTGGCGAGAGCCAACCAGGAGGCAGTTCGATGCCATCATGTACCTGCTCTATGGTTAGACTGGGAATACGCTACGCAGCACTAAAACGTACTCTGCTATAATAACGAGACACCATAGAGCCAGGGCCTTTTGCTGCCCGAGCGAATTGAATAGGATTTGTGCCATAGGCTGACCAATAGGGCTATTGAAGACGCTGCCGACATCAGTGCCCATGCAGAATGCAAGGGAGATATTGACTCCTAGATTATAATGTGTCATCAAGATCAGAATGGCATATCATTCATTTTACATACCGCAGCCAAGGACGGCTGATACGGCAATAGAACCGACCTGACTGGGATAAATACAACAACTGGTCATTTCTAGTGTCACTTACTATTGCCCATGGTATCGCCATAGCGGCATTTGAGGCCTCCTCGCTCATGTGAACGCTAGCATCATAACCCCCTGGTGGGTCAAAGATGGTCATAGAGCAATGATTCGAGAGAATATGGTCTAACCTATTGTATACAGAGGAGCCATTAAGCTCAAAATAAATGCGAATCCGGAGGGCCAGCCGGCCACTACAACTAATTGTGAGCTACGAGCGTAATTTGAAGATGAAACATACAGTTAGTGAAATCCCCTAGCGCAAAATTCGCGCTGTTTCGATAATCCGGTGGCGTTGCGACCGGAAGCGCGATGATGATTATGAAGCAAAGGCTATTGGAGGATTTGAAATAATGATCGTGGACAAACTCTACAACACCTACCATGCATTCACCAATGTGAATAGTCTCTGCAACCTTGCCAAAACTTTGGTACCGAAGCTCACAAGGACAGCTTGCGACAAACACAAAGCTGCGTATATACCACTATAACAACCAATATGAAGAGTGTTGTGTCTGTATGGGAATGAGCTTACTAGAGCTGTTGGTTGGTAGTCGTATATGTCTGGTCAGAGGAGGCAATACTAATTGCTGCAGTAATTTGAATTGCACAGGCCCAGTTTACGGAAGCTAGCATGCGTGATCAGGGGGAGACTGTTGAAAAAATGAAACCCGTCTTACCAACTCCCGTGATCATCTCTATGGTGTTCGAATCTGCAGATATCAGGACTGGCTGCATGTCGCATCAAAATGCAGCACTCACAGCCAACTATCCATGACAGAAAATTGCGGCATCGTGGAGAAGCGAGAGAGTAAGTCCAATAGTATAGCTAGATTATGTTGAGTCAAGTGTGAAACAGCGACAGCGTCAATGACATATGCTGCCAGAAGTAGGTGCTGCTGATGCGAGCTCTGCCAACGCCAACCCGGTGCACATAATAAAGGGGCAAGCAAATACCCACTGTGCAGAGGAAGCGTGAGACGTTACAAAACAGCAATCTCCACATGTGATGAAAACTTACACCCCAAACCATCACGACAGGCCCACCGTTTGGTATTGCATAGAAGAGCACGGAGCTGAACAATTTTTCGTCATTGATATACAATTTTGATTGGCTTGCGCCATAGTGACAGCTTACGCTATAGAAGGAACCACTCCAACAAAGCTGAATGCAAGTCCAGCCACCTGCAATTGTTAGCTTGTGTCGCGTACATAAAAGAGTCTGGTATCAAGCTCACCTCTAGCGGAGTGAATTCCCTGCAAAATTCCTGCTTATATCCTAGCTTAGCGAGAGTCGCCTCATCTGCACTTGCTTGCGGGTGCAACTTCGAAATCGCTGAAGCTCTCGGAGCTGCCATATTGCACTGTTGCAAGTGGGTGATTTTGGATGAGTCTGATTTATGGCATTGGCCACGCAGTATAAAAGAGATTGATAGTCGACCGCGAATCACCAGGAAGCACTCTCAGTATCCACCTTAGGTGACCATAACGACCGAGACGTTCTGATCCCATACTGACTTACAATCGAACTGCAGACACCAGCCTGTCTGAATCTGACGTGCATGGTCAATCAGGGTCGAACAAAGAGAACGCTAGGTCAACGTGCAGTCATGGGCCTCATGCGGGACAGGCGTGGTACAGGTAACAGCAGCCCACCGTAATCTTTACATACCTCTGCTGTCAGCAGAATACTAAGTGTTCTAGTTCTTGACTGTTTTGCGCACTTGAACTTCTCAGGCTTGCATAGCTTTCGCAGACGGTCGTGGCCGTGTTTAGGTACCATGAGACAGTAAAATATGTCTTTGCTGGCTCTGAGTCATGGTGAATGGGTTCCGTGCTATGTCGAGTCACCGAGAGTTAGGGGATGAACGCGTGATTTGAAGTTTTAGCAGTGAACATTGTGTTTTTTTGGCCGCATCAGTAACATGTCAAAGTCACGTCGGGCCAGGTGAAATTGACGCGGCCCTGCCGCGCCTGCCGTGGTCGTGACGCGCCTGTGATGCGGCACTGACGCGGCATATGTGATGCAGCACTGTAACAAATTCCTATGTACAGATCATGTTTACACAACTTCATATCGCATTCCAAACACTTTGAATCATCGTTAATGATCAACATATGAGTGTCTGCCTGCGTACAGGCTCTATAGTGCTGTATTTACCTCTCACCAAATTTACAGTGCTTGTCCTCTGCGTTCATACTACTAGTATGCATCTTGCGCGTGACGCAGCACGTCAGTCTTAT
Organism: Suillus fuscotomentosus; assembly: GCF_016647785.1. Taxonomy (NCBI): domain Eukaryota; kingdom Fungi; phylum Basidiomycota; class Agaricomycetes; order Boletales; family Suillaceae; genus Suillus; species Suillus fuscotomentosus. The sequence continues at coordinate 54,271 of NW_024539674.1, read as the reverse complement.
ATGTTGCATTATCTCTAATTCGTTCATCTATGTTGGTTTTCAGATGCAGTGTCAAATGTTGTCTCACTGTGTCAAGCTTCGACCTCACCCTGCCAAGTTTGATCCACTCTCTATACCCTGCACCACCACGTCAAGCCCCAACCATGACATGTCAGAAGCCTCATTTAGGCTGCGTCAAGCACTACTCACACCACGGCAAGTTCTCCCAAATATCTTCGCAGTCTCTGTATTAATATCAACATCTACACTCTATGCCGCGTCAAGGCCTACTACAGTGCTGCGTCACATGCGCGTCAGTGCTGCGTCAGTTGCCGCGTCAAACCTCCTCCATGCCGCGTCAGTGCCGCATCAAACCTCGTCACTGCCACGTCACCCGCACGTCACGCCGCATCAAACTTCATGCCGCGTCACAAGTAGCACATGCCGCGTCAGACCTCATCACCTCCACATGCCGCGTCAAACCTCACCACCTCAACTGTCACACTGTCCATATAACTTAGGTATATTTTACTTTACATCTGTCATAATAACTGGTATTCTGACAGTGTTCCTTTTCATCCTGACAGAATTAGATGTCGTACACTGTAATTGTCCATAGACAATAATAAATTTATTTTACTACACATCGAAGCTCGAAATGAAGAATGGAACGATGACATGCTGTTGAACATGGCTTGGGCTGATCTCATGATAAGCTATCCTACCAATAGCTTCGTGGCTGACGTCGACCTCGAGTGTCTGACCGCACTAGAAGCAAGGATGTTCAAGGATTCCGAAGAAGCAGGACCTGCAGGCAACCAGCAGTGGGGTTTGGATGGTGGCCAACATTACAGGCGATGGAATGTGTATCTCAGAATTCCTGATGAATGGGTTTCTGCAAGAGATTATAGCGAGAGTGAACTTGAAGTGAGGAAGACATTACCTGCTCCGTTCGATAGATATGATATCTAACTTATGTGATTGACAGCGCGGCCCCTTATTCAGTGATAACTCTGATGCTACATCTTTGGGGTCTGCAGACGAGCTATCCGAAGCTGTAGTTCCTTCTCTGCCGGCCGAAGAATGTCCGCCCATTAAACGTCGATGTGCTCCACAGGCTCGAAGGGTCCAGAGAGGGAGGAAGAGAAAATAGTCATTGGCTTATGTATACCTAGTTGTACATGGCTCTGAGGCAAATAAAATAACAAAAGAATGGTCGTGAACTCATCCAACTTGATCTGGAAGTTGAATATAGAATATAGGAATGGCGCGTCAGTGGCCGCGTCAAGGATCGTCAGTGCCGCCTCAAGGCTCGTCAGTGCCGCGTCACGGCCGCGTCACGACCGCGGCAGGCGCGGCAGGACCGCGTCAAAATAGCTACGCCCAGTCACGTCACATCAGTAAATTCATTCCTTGATTGTCAGTCTATTACGGAACGAGGCACGAGCGAAGGACTAGACATTTGCCCAGTCGTTTTACCTATACATCTGACCTGCGATTATGCTGATATGGTCTGAATTTTGTCACTTCATTGCACAATGTTTTCTGTTTTCTGATCCGAAGGTCAAGATTTCGTTCGACGTTCGTTGATTTGGTTTCCTAACTTTGATTAGTTGACAAGCTATAGTTGACTCACCTCGAGTCGTTTAGCTCAATGCTGGGTGTATCTATATATCTGGACATCGACTTGGGACGCCTATGGGTGGTTACGAATGCACATCTGAGTCGTCGACAACAATAGCAAGGTGGTCCAAGGGGACGGATACGCGATTTTCGTTACAATGTGGCAGATCTACATCAGTGAATTGATGACTCCTTGATATGGTGGCCATGGGAACTACAGAAGGCTAGAATTTTGCCCCTGCTAAATATCATCATCTATACCGTAAAAGATTTGAGTCGTACATACATTGCCATCGATCAAACGAATCCAGAGTAACATGAGCACTCCATGACAAAGTTGTGACGTTCCTCCACCACAGCCGATGCAGGTTAATTGCGTACTTGTACCAATTATTTTGAACATTGTCGTTTTGCTTCATTTATGTTTTAAATTACAACCTTATCTAATACATTCTGGTGGTAAGTACCTTTGGCACCAGCCGGCATGTGTCTAATTCCCTGCGATTTCACAACAAATCCATCCCATGGCGCCGTGAAAACCAGTAGGGGACAACCAATACTTCACTCAATACTTTATACGTTATCAGGAGATTTCAGGTTAATCTCGTGACTTTGACGTTACGATGCAGGACTTCACTTTGACAGTTTTCTCTCTCATGTATTGTTATTTTGCGTTTGAAGTAACGTTCAAAAGATTCAAAAGGCAGGTGAGTTGTGCTTACATTCAGACCGACACCACATGCTTTTAAGCTGACAAAACGGTACCACGACAGGCGTTCGAGAGATAAGCGAAAGGAAGAACGTAAACTGCGAGAAGACGACAGCACGGAAGTATGATTCGGCCAAATATATGTATACGAGCAAAAGAAACAATTGTAATCATAGAAAAAGCAAAACTTCGTGAAGAATCACAGCAAATACTAGATGACGGCAACAGGAAGTTAGCAGCAGCGATAGATAAAGGCAAAGGGGGACGTACAGCTGTATGCTAGACTATGTCACATTGCGGGCAGGAACAATATATCCATAGACCAATTTCTTCGGGTTTTGAAGAGTGAACTTGCGACATCCCTTCTTAGCACGGTCCTTGCTTTCAAGGAGCGGTCCACATGTCGCTTGGTGCCGATACGAAGAATCTGATCTCGAATGCCGCCCTCCGCAATAGGGGCATTCGTAAGACGTAGTATAGTGGACGCTCTCAATGTGACGGCCCAAACTGAGCATTGCCTCTGATCTTGAGCAATCCTCGAATTTGCAGACAGCCGTGTCTGTGGGTTGTACACCGTGCCAGTGCAACAGGTGATATGCGATGCGGGCCTGGTCCATTTCTACAAACAGCCCGCAGGGCTGGTTCGTCCAACCGCATGCTCGTACGCAAGTCATCCCTGCGGGTAGTTCGGTCCTAATAGTGACGGAGCGCTTAGCGTAGGAATCGTCGAGTTCCATCACCCCGAATGTCCTTGTTCGAAGAACATTACCATGGAAATCATGAGTCCTGCGGCTGCTGGTATCTACCGGCTTTGGGTCGTGAACGGGCATAGACATGATCACGGCAGTGGCGTCCGCTAGTCTGTAAAAACCAAACTTCCCCTCTCTGATTTCTTCATCGTCATCATCCAAGCATCTGCATTTGCGAGTGGTTAACGCGGAAGATGAATTGGAACTATCTTCCTCGGATTCAGCGGTATGGCGATTGCCTCCGACCACCTGCAATGCCGCTGAAGACCTGGAAAAAAATAAATGAGAAATAGTTGGCACTCGGTTGGTGGCACGTACCACTGATGCGCCTTTAGGTATTCATATTCAGCACAGGCCTGAGCCCATCTGCCAAAAGACGTTAGTTCGGGTAGATTTTTTAAAGTGAAAACACATACTCAGCCTGCATGGCGGCTACATCATTGGGATGAGCAAACTCTTGGACGTTTTCCAAGACCATGTTGGTATTGGCTTCGGGTTCGATTCTGGGTTCAGGATACGGAAGGATAGACTGACTAAGAAACATTAGTTCGGGTAGATGTTTTGAAGTAGAAATACATACTCGGCCTGCATGGCGGCTACATCATTGGGATGAGCAAAGTCTTGGACATTTTCTAAGACCATGTTGGCATTGGCTTCGGGTTCGATTCTGGGTTCAGGATACGGAAGGATAGAGCTAAGAAATCATAAGGTGAACCGCGTCATCCGACTCGAGAGTGAACACCAACCTATCCAACGACATCTGAAGATTGTGGTATGAGGCACTAAATGCGGGAGGCATCATCAACATATGGATATACTGAGTCGACATGTGAGTAGACGTACCTAGACATATCAATGATTTGGACAAGTAATATCAAATGATGAAGATGAAGTAGGAAAGGAAAGAGGAGATGAGATACGATAGCTAGGTTTAACGTGTGAAAAGGGATATGAGTTGAGAGGAGAGGATAGTGATATCAAATGACGAAGATGAAGTAGCAAAGGAAAGAGGAGATGAGATATGATAGCTAGGTTCAACATGCGAAATAGTTTTCACCGTAGACTATATCTTCCTGCAATAATAAAAAATTAGAACGAATTTAAACCAACTAGACGAGTGATTGCCTACCTGGGCTTCATCGTTGTCCATCGCAATATCGTCTCCCCATGCTTTGTCGATGTCCATCGGGTCGTCTTCAAGTACATCAATTCGAATAATATCTCCCTACAGTCGTGAATATCAGATAAATTAGAAGCGTGGCAAGATGAAAATGAACTAACTAGACTTAGATCATCTGCGTCGATGTCCATCAGATGGATATCTTCAAGTACACGATTTTGAAGTATATTTCCCTGCAGTCGTGAATATCAGAACGAAGTAGACTTGCGGTAAGATAGAAGCGAACTTACTGGACTTGGATGACCATCTCCGGCTTGATCAATGTTCATACTGGTATGTTCTGAGTCTATTTTGACATCCATTGTGCGTCGTTGTTTGATTGAGTGCGCGACGGTGAACTAGTATGTTGTGTGATATATGACTGTCACAGTCACTTCATTTGACTGTGGCAAACGACGGCAATACCCTTAAAGTTCTCGTGCTTGTCCATGGCGAAAATGTAACACTTGCGATTGAAGCTGTCGATTTCGGAGATGTCCCGACTATCCTGTGCTCTCGGTCAAAATCTGCTCCCAGACAGCACATGCGAGAAACAGCCTAAAACAAATTCAGATCTCGAAAAAAATGCACGGAGACCACACCTGTATCTTGGCAGCAACACGTAAGGGGAACACTCTATTTTCCATCTGAATAACTTCGAACATGAGGGGAACACTATCGCGCGAGGATTACCTCATATAATCATCATAGGGGTAACACAAATTTTCACTTTCGGTTGATCTAATTGTCTCCGGGAGTGTTCGATGATATCAATGCCATCACCGTCACGATCGGCTTTATCTGTAGAGGAGGGAGAAGTAAAAATGGCCTTGGAGCCCTGCAACGTAATGAGGTATAAATCAACTATAAAGATTAGACCGCTCACCATGATTAACAGCTTCGGCTTCTCGAGACCGTGCTCCAGATTACCGGGTAAGCTACATGGTTTTGATACATAAACGATAAACGGACCTTACGAATTCTAGCAGACAGAGTAAAGATGGCCTTGGAGCCCCGCAACGTAATGAGGTATAAATCAACTATAAAGATTAGACTGCTCACCATAATTAACAGCTTCGGCTTCTCGAGACCGTGCTCCAAATTACCGGGTAAGTTACATGGTTTTGATACATAAACGATAAACGGACCTTACGAATTCTAGCAGACAGTGAAAGTATTTGTGCGGTCGTGGATGCAAGCCCTGACACGGACCAAATACCAATATCATGCAAGTCATAAGAACCATCAAGACCATAACTTGCGCTGGGTTCTCTAAGAATCATGACGCCCAACAGAGCACTTGTCACTGATCTCGATAAGCAGGGTCGCGAAACTCAGCCACGAAGCCATTGGCAGCTTTGCTGTTATGCTCACAGTCAATGAGGAGATGGATGTCCTCTTCCTCCTTGAGTTTTCGAAGGAGGTTCTTCAAAGCTTTCCGAGGTTCTTCATCCTACCCCCCACGGGTGTAAATGTCTGCGATCAGCGCAAGGCGTTCCTCTCCCGACAAAGAATCGTAAAGATCAATTAGCATCTTGCGATATGCCTGCCTGGGGGCATTCAATTCAAAGGAGTCGACCATGAAAATGCCAGTAGAGAATTGATTCAATGCCCACGCAAATAGTGTACATTTGAGCGTCAGCAGGGCTCGTACGTTTCTTGCGGGACCACCTGTATAGCGCTGATACGATGTGATTGATAGACGGGAGTTCATCTCACGACTCTCTGAGTCGTGGGCAAGGTTTGAGGTTCGTGCGCCTCTGTGCATTCAACTCCCTGCGATAAAGAATCTGTCTTACTGTGAGGCGTGCAGAATTACAGCTTGAGAAGTCTTACCTGAACTCAAATCCAGGAGATCATGATGGCCAATACAGCCACACCGTGCGCAAGGGACGACATTACTACCTTCCGACTAAAGTTGAAGTTTGTTGCTCATCGATGGATCCGGTGTGCCATGTCTGGTTCTTCCCACACTGGGCTGGGCAAGGTTTGAAGTTCTTGCGCCTCCGTGCATCAACTCCCTGCGATAAAGAATCTGTCTTACTGTGAGGCGAGCAGAATTACAGCTTGAGAAGTCTTACCTGAATTCAAATACAGGAGATCATGATGGCCAATACAGCCACGCCGTGCGCAAGGGACATTACTACCTTCCGACTATAAGTTGAAGTTTGTTGCTCATCGATGTCGGATCCGGTGTGCCATGTCTGAGTCTTCCCACACTCGAGCTCAGGCACGTGTGTACCATACATTTTCTGTACTAATCAGCAAACCACGAATTTTCCCACAGATCTAACACCCAACAGAATGAGTTTTGAAGCTGAAATGAAGTTTGATTCGAGAAAAACTAAAGACAGTATGGTTTAATGGTAAATCTATGTTGAAGTTGTTACTGAGATTTGCCAAGTCTCAAGTTCTATCACTGTCATTGACACATTAAAAACGTCGATTTTTTGTTCTATTTAACTTGTGTCTGGGTCGCTATCTGAATCTGGTCACCAGATAGCTTACCTGATGCTGGCCTGGATGTTCTAAAATCAAGTCAAACGGGTCGCTCTGCACTTTTACTGATGTAACGCAACAGAGAATCAATTGGAGAGTAAGATTGGTGCGCTAGCAAAGAACATATTATATCAGATCGACGTGACATGTCGGAAAAATATTTCCTATCTCAAAATGAGAGGTCATCAGGCTCATCCGAGTCATCAAACTCCTCTGCGTCTTCCTCAGGCTCTCCTTCATCTTCCTCTCCTTCGTCTTCCTCTCCTTCGTCTCCCTCTCCTTCGTCTCCCTCTCCTTCGTCTCCCTCTCCTTCGTCTCCCTCTCCTTCGTCTCCCTCTCCTTCAAGGCCATCATCGACGTCCATAGCTTCCAATGCCAGTGCAGCTGCCTCGAGATCAAAACAGTCTCTTACAATATTCCGCAAGGCCACCGGGTGTCCTACACCTAGGGAAGTATAATGCAGGAACATATCCCGATCGACAAAACTAGCTCGAACAGGTAAGAGACATTAAGCAGGAAGAAGACACATTACACTCACATTCCGACGTAATATGCTTCCCAGTCAGTCAATTCCTCTTTGGGACACCCCAATGATTTCCCGTAGCGAAGTGAACTTACACCGCGCCCTGACGCGAAGGCAGGAATCAGGTGAGCTCCGTGAATCACTTGGTTTGGATTAAGAAATCCAAATGCATCGTGGTCTGATTCCTCCACAAAGGCCAATTTGGGAAGGCGAGCGTGCTGTATGCCCGACTCGTAGTCCGAAGATATTAATGGTGCAAGCCACCGAACGTACAGAACGTCGATGTGCTGTTTCTCGGTTCGACAAACCCCTTCGAGCCACATGTCCAGGTGATAGATACCTAGCACACGAGCATACCAGTATGGGTGACTCGGTGAGGTTTCTCCTGAAAGTACCATGACGTCTGCATGTGTCCTGGGGTTAACAGTATCGTATTCGCGCCTCATATCATAGGTAGTATAGTATATTTGCATTGTCTGGACCGAATAGATTGTGTTGTTAGGAATAATGAGCGAGTTTCGTTCCTCATCTGTGAACATGCGGTCACAATGAGTGACATCTAATTTCTTTAGCCTATACAAAAGGTGATCCTTAAGTTTCGGAATAAAGTCCTGAAAAACATCATAAGCGAATCAACGACCAGCTGGAAAGAAATCCTAGTTTTACCTTGGTAGCTGGGTCGCCGTCGTGCTCCCGGAGGAATGTGAACAAAGACACCGGATTTTTGCCATTGATCGCGATGAAATGATGGTCGTTGGACAATGACGAAGCATGAGTATCAGCCGGTGATTGTTGGTTTGAGGAGGAGATACCTGCTGCTTCTGCAGCTCGCCGTAGTACCCGATGTCTGTGTTTGTGCTTTGCTAGCTGTGCTGGAGTATCCACTTTGCTAGTTAGTGGATAAAACACTTTAAGGGCCCTATGGGCCAGCTCTCCCTAGCCAATAAAGTCACTTTCGAAGTATCCTTGAGGATAGGAGATGATGCTTACAATCTGGGTGGTGAATGAATCCGTAGTACCGAAGAGTTTGATGGTTCGCAGGTAATCTCCCATTGCGTGGAATTTGTAGGTGCTCAAATTGAATATTTTCACCCTTGGTATGCTAGATTCTGAAGAGATACCATTAGGTCCAGCACGCTGGGCGACCCTTCGTTGGCGAGCCGCCTTCTCTTTCGGCAATTCCACAGTGTCGAATACAGCGCAGGTAAAGTCACGGAACTTTCGCAACTGCCTTGAGAGCTTCTTGAACGTGTCCTCGAAAAAAGAGAGTGTTGATTCTGAATGAATTCTTAACTTTGCGAGTGCGTGTCACTGAGCGAATCTAAACAACAGAGACTGCACTACCATGTCATGGCTAGCGGGAAACAGGCCTTCAAAGACAGGTATTGCACACTGAAGAGAGGCCGTCAGCGAACTAGGTATAAGTAGTCGAGTAAAGCAGTAGGCACCTGCAAGATGTCTTCAAAATCTCGTGCCGCGAGTCTCTTCATTTCGGACATGTTATTAGCAAACATTCTGATTACCCCATTGCCGAAAGTTGGGATCTGCCGAAATCTATGATGGGATAGAGTTTGCCTTGTTAAGAGACACCGAGAGGCAATCTGCAAACTCCACTTACCTTGAGTCTACGATTGCGACCAGCTGATTTCCATTCGGAAGTGCATACAGAATCCTAATGAGGTGAGTGAATAATGCCTTCCAAGTACCTAACTCGCACTCGTGCATCAAGTCGACAACGAGCATCTGAAATGGGTTAAGGCCCAGTGCCCCTAGCCTCTCGACAAATTTATTCTGAAAAAAAAATAAGTAACTCGTGTGAGCCGGCACGAAAGCCAGACAATTCACACTTACTAGGATAGGTGCCCAAGAGCCCCCGCCGAGCGTTTCTTCGACCTTCTTACCATCCACAGTATTTCCCCCTCGATAAATAAATTCTCGTGCCCTGACAACGTTAGTCGTGACGTAGACTCGAAGATTGGATATCCGGCTCCGCATGTCCTTGAGGAGACCAAGAGAAGTAAACATGCTCTTCGGTGTGAGACAACGAGGACACGGGCACGAGCCCATGTCCTTGATAGTAGCAATTAAAACCCTGCGACTTGTCAAATAGTTAGTTCATCAGTTACAGACAGAACGCACTTTTTGGGGTAATCGGCCGAGTATGTGAATATTCGAGGAAATATCCTACGCAACACACCGTCAGCACATTTCAATACAATACCATGGTGGTATGCATGAAGAAAGCCTTCGTCTAGTAAGATGTCCCAGCATCCATGAAATAATTCGCGTCTGCAGTGGGTGTATAGAGCAGCCATGCCGCTCTTGGATATACGCGGCAAAGCGCTGAAAACATCTTTAATCTTATCAGGTAGCTGATAGACAATATTTTCAATATCGATACTCAAGAGCAAAGTAGGAGAACTCGCCGAAGGTAGAAATCCGACAATGTGACATGCGCCAGACTTTGGAGCAGAGCGAGCATACTTCGTGAGGTTTCCAAAGTACATATAGAGAGGCCAGGCCTTCGCCGTTCCGAAATTTGCTAAGTGCGTAGCATCCGAAAAAAACATGAGACCAGCAATCACCCGTTCTAGTGCACATCCGGGCTCTCTTGGGAGCTTTTGCAGTTCATCTTGGGCATCCAGCCAAGAGTCAGAGGTATACAGCTCGTCGAAGATTCGCTCTTGATGGCCGTCTAATGGATCCTTCCACAGACGCTTGAATGGCGAAAGATGAAACGCACTCGCCTGGATATCAGAGAAAGCAGACCGAATTACGTCGATGAGGGGGCAAAAATGAAACCCTGGAACAGAAAAAAGTCGCTCATCCTCCTCCTTCGATTTTGTAGGAATTTTGATGGTGATAGTGGTATGGTTCCAGTCATCTGGAAACTCGACCTTGCTCCCGCTGTGAACGTTGTCCAATTTCCGTAAACTTCCCCTCACTGAGAAGTTCTCCAGGTGCTTTGCGTCAAAGTCCTCCGCTAGCATCACTTCCTTGACGAGACGGGCGACTTCAAGCTCGGATTTCTTATTGCTGCCAGAATTCATCCACGACATGAGTCGATAGATCGTCATGTTATGAAAAGGGTATGGAGGTGGGAGGGTGTCTGAATCAGCCTCTTGCGCGGCTGTTGGACATGTGGTCGAAAGTAGCGAGGACGATACAAATTTATCCGGCTCAAACGATGGGCGACGGGGGTACAGTCAGCAAATTCCAAGAGAATTGAAGGGCGTTTGGAGGGCGTCACGTAATGTTAATAGGACTCTCTGGATTCTAGACTGAGGCAAGGCTGGATTTAGAATAGGCGAAGTATCAACATCATACGAGCTATTGGTGTCGTCCTCGGGAAGAGGAACATCCTGAAAATCTCTTGGTATTCGTCTCTGAGGGCGCGGAGGGTCTTCTGATGAGCGAAATGCAGAATGAGTGAGCTATTAGTTGACCATCTCAGCGGGTGACTCAAACAGGACACACCCAAAGCAGAATCAGCCTCGAATGCATTTGAGTCAAGCCTATCATCATTATCAGCACTAGACTGCTGCTCTGCGCCGGTACCGTTGTAGAAACAACAATACAATGAGGAACAAAAGAAGCTCCTGACTGTATCTGTAAAAGTTGTAAGGTCGCGCGCTGCCTAGTCTGCGTTACTTGAGAAGCAAGTGCGTTCGACCCTATAGGGGAAGTGAGTGCAGCAAGGATCTAGAAGTGTGCGCTTAAGCGAAGCGCGAGAAAGCGCAGGTGCGCGCAAGGTACAAAGGCGCGGGAACGTGCGCGCGCGTATGCGGAAATGAGAAACTAAGCTTAAGTAGTGATATAAAGCAAGATAAGAGATATAAGAGTGCAAAATGTAAAGGAATAGCTTTCTACTATATTCTGCTAAGTAGTAAGTGGGTAGTAACTAGTAAGTGAAAAGTAGGAAAAGTAGGTCCAGTGTAGTATGTACTGCTGGCGCTTATATAGCGCGCCTAAGCGCACTCATGCGGAGCCGAAGCGCTACCGAGTAGGTATGTAAAAATATATATGAGTGAGAAACTATGATAAAAATAAAGGTGGAACTATGCTAATAAAGGAAATGGAAATATACATACTAGGGAGCTTGGTGGACAGTGGATGGATGCATCTGGATGGCTGGCGCTATAGGGCGCGCAAGCGCGGGAACGCGCGCGCGCGTATACATCGTGAAGCGCGGGAATGGTGCGCGCATGGCGCGCGTTGCGTGGGAAAGCTGCGCCTCATATAGAGATAGCTGCGGGTAGCGCACAGAGTAATGCTATGAGTTCATGCTGTATACTCCTTGGTGAAAACTACCATATCACGCCATGAGAGGCATGATTCTCTACACTGTGACTAATAGGTACTTTGCTAGCCAGTGTTTGATGCCTGCCAGTATTTGACCATAACGATGGGCACGGAACAACGGGTTTTGAGCGGGCTACTGACATACGATAAATAGGCGGTATTTTCTAGCAAGGTGCAGTAATCGTTGAGCTGTCAGAATTTCTCGTGGATAACTCTCTGAAGAGTGCTTACAGACTCAGAGTTTGAACTGGTTGAGCCCGACAGTCCCAGTGGTATCATCGCCAATCGTGCCAGACTCCCGGGAGATCTGGCTGCCTCCTTCACCCGCTCTTGTCTTTTCTGGCTGGCTAAGACACTGGAGCGGAGGTGGAATTTGCATGTTGCGCGATGCCTACTTAGGCCTCGGCTATGATTACTGCTGTTGCTCTGCCAGAGGCAGCCTGGAGCGTTGCAGGATGACATTAATAGATCAATGAAGAGAAAAAGAAGCACGACGCATAGAAGCTTTTTGCGCATTCAAGCCAGTGAAAACCCACTGTGAGTCTGAGAATGGCTGAGGTTGCGTGAAATTGTCTAGACTAGTAAGCGACGCAATCTGAACAGAGAAATGAGACTAATAGCACATGTGCAAATGTGCGTGGTTGTGCGTGGTTGTGCGTGGTCGGCCCATATGCGTTGTCGCTATTTGCAGCGCTTGGCACCTCTTGGCATGTGTCACTGGATTGCATCAAATCTGCTGAGATTGTCTGGCTGTAATAATATACAATACAATAATGACGCAATAAAAATAGTACTAATAAAATCATCCCCGATTCTCCCCCAGGCCTCGCTCATAGGCATTCCATGCCATGCTAGTACTAGTGAAAGGATGCAGAGAAGGCGGAAAGGCTGAGCATTCGGCGAGTTGCTACCAGTTTCTTATTAGCAGGAGGAATGTATGAAGTATGGTTAATATGCATCCTCGTAGCAGCAAGCCCATCCAGCATCTGACCGGTTGCCTGTTAGCAACAGAATGATGAATATATGCGCATTTACATGGATGTATGCATAAAGGGTGGGTGTATGCGAATAGAAAGTGAATGTATGCGTCGGATTCTCACCTAGAGACTATATCTCATGATCCATACAGTGCTCTCCCCAACCCTAGACTCCTAGCGTGCTCGTATATTCCCAGTCCTCCCCTGGATATCTGTGCCGTCAATATGCACTGAATTCTCACCATAGCTTGTCATCCAGAAATGCTCTCTTCAACATGCTTGTATCCATGGCTTGGGTCACTCGATGCCATCCTTTGAGTTGTCCGACAGACGTCCGGAATGGATAGCGCATAGAGACGGGAGAAGGGGAGAGTAAGAGAGGGGTGGGAACACTTAGACATGCGAGGGGAAGTGTTATATATGACGAAAATGGTTGGAGCTTCTCCAAAAGCTTGTGGATGTCACGGTAGAGCGACAATGGGTAAGAAACACAGGTTAAGCACAGGGTGATGATAAATTGGCAGTTGGTGAGGAGCGAGAGAACAGGTATCGTGTGCAAAGTAGGGAATATTGAACGAATGACATGGGGTATCGTATCTCCTGGAGAAAATGTAAGGCAGGAATCTAATACACCAGGAACCCTGCACTTGCCGATAATAATACCAATGCACACATGCCTGAAGGAAAAATCAATCGGAAATACAGGGACGTACATGTGGATTACTCACCACCAAAAGCAAATGAGAACTGAAAGAATGAAACAGGTGCACGACCACTGGGACCAAAACGACTGTTCATGACTTTGATGTAAGAGATTCTGCCGCTGAGTTTAGCGTTGATGACAACCAATCGGATAGTCCAATCGGTGACAGCACAAATGACGACCAGGAGAACAATGCCAAGAAAGAAGCCTGCTTGATTGACTGCGTACGGCAAAGCTACCGCAGTATTAGCCAAATCTGTTGCTGAAATTGCATCCTGACCAACCAATAATTCCTGTTATCCATTGTCAGCACTTTGGACATCTAAGCAACCAAAAGTTTACCAGCTCTGAGAATTGAATTTGCCATATTGGCAACCGAGTTCAGTAGACCTCCACCCGACCACTGTTTTTTAGCAAGGTCATCGAGGTCTACGTTCCTAAGTTCTCCATTCTCCATACTATCTGTTTCATACATAGGAATAACTGTGTCTGGCATTCTCCTTGCAGCCGAAGCATCCATGAGGCCAACCAGTAAAGGCATGGTGCGTTCTCGTCGTGGAGCCCCGCAAGAGTGCCTTTGTTCGCGTTGGATATCAGCTAGTGAAGCATCATCAAAGTCATCCGAGTCCAATTCATATTCTGTACAGGCACTGATAAGGTGCGTTGAATTACGAGCACAAAAATACGCACCCGCCTCCCGGCTCTGTATTGTGGACCATAAAGGTGTGCACTTCATCCTGAAATCTAACACCCCGTTCTGTCCTCCGTACTGCCGACCAGGGCTCTCCACTACTGCTTCCGAGTCCTCGTCGTCCACTGAAAAGGCAACTTGGTTTGTATCCGCTGAAACATCCAGCATTCAGCAGAGGCTGCCTAGCCTGTCCGTCTGCTGCCTCTCTTGCTCTTGAGTTTGCGGAAAACATCTGGCACTGTCCAGGACCATAGGCCAACTGAAGAAATTACCGTGAAAAGGGTTAGTAAGTTACAAGTTGCGCGCTTTGCGGATGGACATACGACTGGTTCTGTTGTTCGATGATTCTTCTTGGCATCATCTCAAACGGCATGGCCTCCTTGGTCATAGGGTCTGCAAGTTTAGAGCTGCAAGGTGTGAAGTCAGCACCTACGGCTCCGCCTGGAGACGGAATGCTGATGGACGGTGATGATGTCGTCCTCCTGCTCGGGAAAGAGGAAGACGTCGCTACTACCATTATGAGAGGCAGGTTCACTCTAAGATATGAGCCTTGGGTTAAGATGAGGAGCAAGAAGGAAGAGAGGAAACGTTTCGTTCTTGGAGGCGGAACGGGGTCGACCAAGTCAAACCGCAGAAGCGATGCAGAAGCCGGTCTTCAAAACATTTCTTTAGACCAAGGTCCAAACCATGAGGCCGTACCCGTCAAGGACGAGTATGCTGCTATTGGATCGTGTTCGCTCCTCCTCGTCGCACAACTCCTCGCGCAACTGCTCTTGATTCCCCAGGGCACATTCTTTGGTCAAATCATGTTCTTGTCCTCTTTAGCAGCTTCGTGGGCGTACAACCTGTACTTGTCCTCAATCGACAACGAGCATATCCAGGAAGAGTTACTCCTAGAAGCACTCAATCTGAATGAGCAACATATGCGGACTTACAGCCTTGGCACGAGAACAACTGCTGCCGTATTCGCATGCCTGATGCTCCAGCCTCCTGGTGTTTATGAAGAATCGGAGTGGAAGAAACTAGGTTTCGAACCAGAAGGTATCATCTGCAAATTCATTCCAAATGATACACCAGTATGGACGACATGGAGAGAAAAGGTCTTGGGTGTAATGAGAGACCAGAAAGTTTGCAGCCAAGACACTTGCTACGATTTGCTCCAGATGAGTGACCAGGAGAAAGATATGTTCAAGCCCAATGACCAAAAGCTTCTCGAAAACCTGTTAGAGGACGCTCGCACCGCATACGAACTGGCTGTGAACGAAAAGCTTTGGCTTAAGTGTGGCTGAGAAAGATGTAACTTGCATCTACGTACATTGATTTCTATCATGATGCGACTGTAATCAACCGTGCATTTTATCTGCCGTCAGAATTGAACAATCTAAGACATGCCATCAATGACTCACCGATGCACCACTCATCTTTACATCAAAGAGGCCGAAGGAGTCACAGCCTTGATCAGAACACGGTGGCTGCCGGTGCATTCAGACATTGAACGGTGAGTTTTGAAATTATTATCATTCACATCGATGAGTTGCCACAGCTATACGAGTGTTACCAAATGTATGATGGGCTGTGACGACCAGGTTTGGTGAGAATCATTATGTTCCAGAAGGTCGGGCGTCAGCATATTCCAGGAAGTCGGTGTCCAATGATATCCTATTGGCGCGCCGGTCCATTGCTTCCGATTATATCTCTCACAAACAACGTGCTGGTCTGATGTAATCGGCTCCAAGACTTACCACACAATGATTTTGTGGGGCTGCCTCAAGGCCAGCATTTCACTATGCTCCTCCCGCTGGCACAGTTCATGTCGCAGCTCCTCTTGGTTTCTCGCGCAATTTCCGGTCAGGTGATGTTCTCTTTCCCCCACTCGCAACGTCTCGGATCTACAACTCGTCCCTTTATTCCCTTCAGAGTGACAAGGGAAGGTACATGGGTTAACTCCGATCATTTGCAATTTGTTCCTAAGCAAGGTTTCTGCCGACGGCATTTCCCGAGTTCGTGGATATTCCAGAATTCACACTGATTCCATCGTGAAGATAAGTACAGCCACACTGGATCATCGGATCGAAGTGACTATCCATCATATCGCACAGAACATGCAACCATCATGCATCGTGCATCGTGCCTGGTTATATTTTGTTTCCTAACCGAACATGCTGTACACGCTACCGAGTGCCAATGAACTGTCGCTTCCTCTCAAAAACGCTACGTATTCAAATGCTTGAACCGGGATCGTGGATTAATCTCGTTTACTGGGTTTTACTACAGGATCGCATTCTGGTGTTAGCACGTATACCATGTGGGGAGCTTCCGTGATGTACAGACTCTGAAGGGGGTTCAGGGTTCAGAGTGCTCGAGTGACGAACTATTTGCGACGTGATCGTTCTTCTTTGCGAAGTTCTACAGGGTTTAACGCTGGCACGGCCACCACGAGGGGATCTCCCGCACCACTCGGATGTGATCAGGGTTCAGAGCGCTCACCACAAGCTCTTGGAAAGGGCTATTTTTGCTCTACTAGTTCCAGAACATGCGATAGAGCGGGCCGCAGGTCTAGGTATATAGTGACGGGCAGCCCGATGACAAATTCAAAACTTCTGACTTGTCTTAAATGCCTCCATTGCTTGGGCCAATTGCTGATTCTCAAAATTTCAGTCTCGATGCTTCCGGTGTTGCTGGTTTCTTTGGCGGCGAGGAAGCTATCACCGCCATGGCTACTGTGCACCTGTATAGGGGACGTAGATGGCTCGTCTGGTACAACTCCCCCGGCAGCTACACTATAGCCAAGGAGTTCGGCAGGATATCCAAGTCAAGATCTTGGAGTGGTCTTTTTCCTGGCTCCAACCACGATCCAGCTGTTGCATTCAAGCTAGACGTGAAGACTGGCCTGAAATACGTGGCATCACGCTCAGGAACTGTCATGCAACAGACAGGACACTTTTCACATCTCCCTATCGCAGGGGACAGATGATGCAACACCATTTCCTCTTCCTGCCACACGAACCACTACGAATTCACGCATCTCTATCGTCACTGTCCCTGAAATCGCATATCACAACCTTCTTGTACAGACCATGAGCTACCACCACGCCGTCTTTGCCAGCTTCCCTATCCTGGTCAGCATCAGTACATGCATCTTTTCCGCCTTATACGCAGACTGGTACTGCTTTGCAATGATCCTCCTCGGTATTATTTCTAGTGGTGTCACATGTTTCATCATCGGCTCCGGAGTCCTCGATATCGAAACTGTCAAGAACCAGCACTGAAGTCTTGCATATAGTTTATGCATACATGTTGACTCCTAACAACATTTGTTCGGATAGCAATATAATTTGCAACTCTGATTATGGAGTAAGCATCGACCGAGGATCATTTGGCTTCGAGACTGGACAGTGTGTATTTTTCAAGGCTATGTATCCTGACATACTCGCTGACGACTGGGTGGCAGCTGGAGCCGTATCACGATTCTTGTGCAACTGAACAATGATTCCCTCGTTGCGAATGGCAACATTATTTTATAGTAAGTATTGTATCATTCAGGCAGCCCTGATGTAAAGTTCGTTGTCGTCATAGCTTCAATGATGTTCAAGTGCTATCACAACAAAACTTATACTTCAGGACAGTCAACAATGTCACTATTGAGGGATTGTACTTCTCGTGAGTCGTGTTCTTCTGCGAATCGTAATGTACTGCTACTGACTTTATGAATATGTAGGACATTCTTTGGAGGTCGGTTTTCAGTATACTTGTCAGATTCGCATTGAAGGATGACTCTTTTTCACAGGGGGCGACTCCAGCTGGGCAACACCGCAACCTGTTCATACTTATTACCGCAATATACAGATGTGGGGCAGCTCCTCTCCATCTTTACTTTCTGGACAAACGGTCAATGCTGCACTATCCTCATGTTGCAAGCTTGGAAGCATGGGATGGACGTTGTCTGCATCTGTTCTTCTCACTCTTCTCATGTATCTATAGGCTTGGATGACACATGGACACATGCTGCACGCATTATGCGCACTTGGAGCATTAGATGGCATATAGGCTGTGCGACATTATACCCACGGAAAGTACCTTGGTCCCTAGAGTACTAAAGTTCGAGGTGTCAAAGAAGTCGTCGTGGTCGACGAGGGTAGCCTTGGAATTGATCGAGTGGCGCTTCAGCTTCTGAATCGGCAGTAGTCTAATGGGCAGGGTGGACGGCGAAGTACTGCAGTATTCGCTTGCGATTGAATTCTATAAAGAGAGAAATCACAGAGTGTTGCTGGTGGGAGGTAGATTGGGCTCGGCTAAATCATGTCTCGGACTGCATGATGGCGAGTGGCCGCAAAGCAAGGGGTGTGCACGCGATATCGGCCATGTCAATTTGTCGCCAGCAACATGCACGATGCTTATTTTATGATGACACGGGGCTCTGGCCAGGTGTGCATGCATGTGAAACTTGTAACTGTGACATCTAATATATAAGCAGACGTTACGCGTTATCGTGCAATTGGCCACCAAATATTCAAGACTTGACAGTAATCGTGACAGCTGTCGCACTGCAGCAGGCTGAAATTCGTCGTACTAGTCACGGTAAGTAGTATGATTCGACACATACACTCTGAACTGCCAAGTGCAGTACTCTGATTGCGTCCAATAGATAAATGTGGCTGGAAATTGATGTATGTAGATCTATGGTACTTAGTTAATAGGTGGAATGTCTTCTTGGTCCTCCGAATCGTCATGCTGACTTCGTGCTTTCTTTTTCCCTTTGCTCTTCTTTCTCCCCTTCGCGCGTTCCGCCTTGGCGTAAGCTTTGGAAACACAATTCCAAAAAGTATGTGCGGCCCCGTCTGACATGCCAATTTGTTCCTTATAAAATCCTGTGGTAAAGAAAGCTGCGGTGGGCAAATACAGTACACCACGATCTTTCAGTGTACCAATGTATTGAGGAAAGTTCATGGTAGGGTAGCGAGAGTGAGCACTCGTAAGGACATCCTCGATATCTTGCGGCGGTTCATCGTCACTTGATTCATCGTCACTCTCTATATAAAGGGCATATGTCCGCTTGAGAGGCGGAGGAAACATAGTAGGGTGTCCTTGTTGTCTTGTACGTGTTCCGTCCTGGGAGATCACCATGTCATTGACGGCGGATGAGAGATGAATATGATTATGAATTCGAATGGGTGATATGACCTCGGTAGGTACTCTCTCAAGCGATGACGCAGATCGCTCCTTACGTGTCTTCCGAATTTCGTCGAAATGTAGGGTGTTGGGTAGCGTGTCACATGCGTTGTCGGGATCTTGAGTCTGGTGCTATGATCGTTCAATGAACATCATTAGTGTTACGCACTCAAATAGGTCTGTTATGCGGAGCCCTAAGAGGGGCGTCGTCCGCTAACGTTCGTGACGTAACCGGAAGGGTCCGGTGTAGCGACTGAGACTGGCGACGTCGAGTCGGCAGATATCAGAGACGCGCGTGTCACGTGACTTCTAAGACAGATGTCTTCAAAGTCACTGACGTTCTCAACGTAAGGACAGTCTTGTCCGAACGATGAGGTGGTCGATCGAGGTAGACTTAGGCGCGATGAGCACCTAAGAAAAGATACTAGAGACTGAAGCTGAGGGGGCTTCAGAGGGAAGTATGTTCGAGGGAAGATTGAGTAGATTCAAGTTAGGGAATCTAGTACAGAGTGACCGACTATTTATACTAAGTGGAAAGGGTTAAGGGCAAGGCTACCGTACTGTAGGTAAGGGCAAAGGGGAGACGGAAAGGGTATAGGTACGATGGTGGCAGAGCCTGATTAGTGATGTAAGGTCGAATGCGGAATGAGGCCGAGAAACGTTGGAACGAGCCAACGGTAAATGATACAATGTGCAGCATGCACGAGTCAAAGGAAAGATAAGACAAGATAAGGAAAGCCACATTGGTGGCACGAGTCAGAACGAGTCATAGCCCGAAGGCACGTGCGCACGTTGGTGCGATAGGAGGGGGATGAGGGACGGGAACGGTCCCGAGGATCCGGTCAACGGATAGTCGGTAGAGAAGTGCGAGCCGGAGGCATACGAGGGCGAGGACGAAGGGGAAAAATGATAGGGGGGCCATGTAGCCGATGTTACTTGTAACATTACCCCCGTTTCAAGGTAGAGTTCCACGAACTCTTTAATCGTCGTCCAGAGGAACGTAGTCGTCCTGGTTGTTATACCATGCGGGGTCGAAGTCGAGGTCTTCGAGCCAGGAGGCGGCTTCGATTGCATTCTCTTCGCGTTCTTGCTCAAGGCGAGCAGCGTCCTGGTCATACGCAGCTTCAAGCTGCTGCATGTCCCTGTAGAACCGGTCGGAAGAGGTTCCACGGCGAAGGATCTTTCTGCCGTCGAGTCGAGGGCAGAAGGGGGTGAGATGTTTTGGGGCAAATTGCCCACAAATGCGGCAGAAGTATTGCGCGCAGTGCTTCTGTTTGTGTCCGTAGACACGGCACTGGCGGCAGACAACGTTGCTGCGGTAGACCTGGGTGGTCTCGGTGGCATCACGACGCGCGTCGTTGATGGCGTCTTCCTGGGCTTCCTCGCGAGGATAGTGCCTAGTGAAGTTCTGGGTGCGCGGTCGATGCGCGTGGGAGAGGGGTAGTCCTAGGGACAAGATGGATCGTGCACGAGTATGGTGATTTTGGCGTTGCGGAGTGGGAAGGGGTTCCGGAGAACCAATAGCGAGGTGTGGGACCGTCTCGGTGGGTACCCAATCGTCGGGGTTGAGAACAGGTGATGCGGGAGGGCATTCATCCAACTCTGGGATGATGATAGAGATGGTGTCAGCATCGAGGATGGGGGAGGGGTTACGTGGAGCGTAGAGCTCGCGTTCGTATTCGTTATAGAGACGGTCGATCTCGGGGTTGGTCAACTGGGTGACATTGGGGATCTGCTCTGGTGATTCAGAGCGGGGTAGTTGGGGAAGGAAGGGGGTCGGAGCTCTGTCGTAGACAGCACGCTCGACGACTGCAAGCGGGTCGGGAGGGGGATTAAATGCCCGCTCCTCCTCGACGGCCATGACGGCGGCATGGAAGTTCCTAAGTTCAAACAGATTTAGCAAGGCTCGTTTGATCTTGCCTTGGTTGTATCTGGTCGAGACGGTGGATAGGGAAGTCTCCCTAGCCAGGTCAATCCTGGCGATGTCGCCGGTGAGGGCATCGGTGGCCCTGAAGGCCTGAACGAGGTTCATGGTTATGTCGTCGTTGGTGCGGTTGAGATAGTTGTCGAGTCGGATTGCATACTGGGGATCGCAGATGACTGCTTCCCAGTAGGCCCGTTGCCTGTCTTGGACAACTGAGCGAAGGGATGGTCGTCGGAAGACGGTGTAGGAGGGCCTATCATGGCCATGCGTTGGCTGGCTCGTCGGGTCGGGGTCGGAGGCAGACGCATGAGAGGTAGCGGATCGGTGCGAGGAAACAGACGACGCTGAGGCCGACATAGTGGAGCGTCTTTCCTTGGGTAGTGGCGTAGGTGGGGTATTGGGTAGTGGGTCTCTGTTTGTCGACGGGTGTGGATTTCTTGGGGCGGTGGCGATTGCGGATTCGTTGGCGATGGAAGGCTTTGGTATCGGTGTGGATGGGTTCGCTGGTGGGGTCAGCCCTGGTGTAGTGAGGGCGGTAGGAGAAGTTGCGGTGGCGGTTGTTGATCAACATGAGATGGTGATTGAAGCGATCTTGAGTCGCTTCTTATACGCCTTCAGGAGCTCCGCTGCGGACTTCAATTCTGTTTCGGGGAGCCACGTTCGTTCGGAGGCAGGATAGCCAACCCAAGACACGAGGTACCGGCGACGCGATCCGGTACCCTTGTGTTGGAGGATAGCTTCCACTTCGTAGTGTTCCTCTCCATCGATAAGATCAGGAGGAGGTTCGGTGAAATTCGGTCCATGCACGTCTGTCTCCTGATAGGAGGAAAGTTCCGAGGCATGGAACGTGGGGTGGATACGCCAGCTGGCAGGCAGCTTGAGCTGGAACGTGATGGGGGAGAGGACCTTCTGGATTGGGAAGGGTCCATATCGTTTCGGGGCGAGTTTCCTAGAAGGGAATCCGGTGATCAGGTTCGTGGCGGATAGCCATACCTTATCACCAACGTTCCATGGCTTGTAACGCTGGCCATAGGAACGATCAGCCATGCGTTGCTGCGCGAGGCTGTGGCATGCAAGGGCTTCTTCGCGGATTTTGGCGAGTGATTTGACTCGGTCTTCGGCGGTTGGTAGGGTAGAGTCGGGGAAGAGATGGGGGATGCCTCGTGGTTCGTAGCCCATCATGAGATAGAAGGGAGAGGCATTTCTGGCAGAGTGTCGTCGGGAGTTATGAACAAATTCGGCCATAGGCAAGTGCTTTGCCCATTCGGAGGGAGTCGTCCGGCAGTAGATCCGGAGGTAGGTTTCAAGCTCTTGGTTGAGCCGTTCGGTCTGGCCATCTGTCTGAGGGTGATAGGCAGTGGAAAGTGCGACTTGGTAGTCGAGGAGTCGTCCTAGCTCCTTTGCTAGCTTCGAGGCGAATTGGGGGCCTCGGTCCGAGATGATCTTGTCATAGAGTCCGAAGCGCATGAACACTTTCTTGAAGAAAAGTTCGGCTACTCCTTCCGCTGTGATGGTTTTTCTGCAAGGGCAGAGAATTACCCCCTTCGTAAGCCCATGGTCTACCACGACCATGACAGAATCGTAGCCGGCGCTCTCGGGGAGGTCGGTGATTAAATCAACCGAGACCTGAGCGAAGGGCCGGAGGGCCGAGGAGGGTATCGGGGTGAGGGGGGGTGTCGTGGGGTGGGTGTTAACCTTCATCTGCTGGCACATGGCGCAGCCATCGACGTATTTCCTAATGAAGGAGCCCATTCTGGGCCACCAGTAGGATTTCTTGACGTTCCATTCGGTACCGGAACGCCCGGGGTGCCCGGCGGTAGGGTGATCGTGATGTAGAGACAACACGCGATGCCGGAGGTCGGGGGGAACGTAGGCACGATCCTTATAGAAGAGAACACCATCGGTGAACCTCCAATCGGAAAGTGCAGACTTCATGGGAGGTGCGCACACCCCGGAAAGGGCGTCCAGGGCTGTTTTCACAGTCTGGTCGGAGGGGTCGTCAGAGAGTCGTTGAAACTCGTCTGCAAGTTCAGCGTCGATTAGACGGGTGAACAGGGTGTCGGGGAGGAGGATACGATCCTCGTTATCCTGACCAGCTATAGCGTGGTCCGGACGGCGGGACAAGGCATCCGGTGCAGCGAGCTTTGTTCCAGGAACATGGTGAAGTTCCAGATCAAAGTTGGTGAGCGTAAGGTGCCACCGGGCTTGTCGTCTGGTGAGTCGTTGCGCGGAGCGGAAATAGATCAGGTTCTTGTGATCTGTGAAGACAATGACTGGGTGAGGGTTTCCTTCGAGGAAGTGCCTCCAAGCCTGAAGGGCTCGGATGATGGCAAGGAGTTCTCGGTCGTAGATTTCGTAGTTCCGTTCGGCCGCGTTGAGGGACTGGGAGAGGTAGCCGCAGGGGTGGTAATCCCCATTGCTATCCGTCTGGAGCAAGACTGCTCCGGTTGCGAAGAGTGAGGCGTCAGTTGCAAGTGCAAACTGTCGTGAAGAATCGGGGTTCCGCAGAACTGGTTCGGTGGTGAAAAGCTTCTTCAGATGCTGGAATGAAGCTTCGGTAGAATCGGACCAAGAGAAGGGGATCTCCTTCTTGGTGAGATCGAGGAGAGGGCGTGCGATGTCGGAGTAGTGGGGAATGAAATGACGGTAGAAGTTGCAGAATCCAAGAAAGGACCGCACGTCCTTGACCGAAGAGGGTTGTTGCCATTCGCTGATGCCTTTCAGCTTGGCAGTGTCCATAGCGACCTGTCCAGGTCGGATGATCATACCAAGATACTCGACTTCTTGAGAGTCGAAAGTACATTTCTCGGGTTTGAGGAAGAGAGACTCTTTGCGGAGTTTCTCCAACACTCGGCGGGTCCTCTGCCGGTGTTCGTCCAGGTTATCTGAAAAGATCAGGATGTCGTCCATATAGACGATTAACCATCCTTCGTTCAGTTCTTCTGAAAATGTCTGGTTCATGTAAGCTTGGAAGGTGGCGGGTGAATTGCACAATCCGAAAAACATTACCTTGGGCTCGAAGAGCCCGTATGAGGTGGAGAACGCGGCCTTCCACCTGTCGTCGGGATGAATGAGGATATTGTTATATCCTGAGCGTACATCGACCTTTGTGAACCATTGCGCTTTGTTGAGTTTCGCAAGCAAGGGTGGTATCAAAGGGAGTGGGTACGCGTTCTTGATCGTCCATTCGTTGATGTATCGGTAGTCCTGGCAGGGGCGGAGAGATCCGTCCTTCTTGCTGACAAAGAAGAATCCAGCAGCTTGAGGAGACTTCGAAGGTTGGATGAAATCTTTGGCGAGGTGTTCGTCCAAAAATGCTTTGACAGCATCGGTTTCCTTCGGTGAGAGCGGGTAGGCTCGAGAAGACTTCGGAATGAAGCCTTCCTTCGTTTCGATTTTGTGGTCTACTCCCGGCCGTGAGGGGGGAAGTTTGTTCAGACCGTCCTTTGCAAAGATGTCAGCAAAATCATGAAGATAGGAAGGTACCAGTTCTTCAAATGATTTCTTCTTCTTCTCCTGCGCGTCCTCCATAGCAAATTCTTGAGCTTTGTTGGAGGTCTTCGTGTAGTCCTGCTGAGAAGCGAGGATCCAGAGGTTCCGGAGGGGTTTTGCTCGTCTGTGGAGAGCCTTCCGGATTTCTTTCTTCGAGGTTCCGTCCTTGGTGAGCGGAGTGTCGAAAGAGATATTCTCGATGATCCGGATGGATGTTCCGTCCGAAGCATATTCCACTAGAACTTCATCGTCAGTGAGGGGATAAGTGGAGATCTCCTCAACTTTATCCGCGAGATGGGTCTGTCCGACCCAGACATCGTCCATGGTGTTGAAGTCGGTATCTTCGAAGGGCACGATGATTGGCGCCGTCTTCTTCTTGTTACGCTTCTTGCGTTTCTTGATTTCCTCGAGGCAATGTTGAGTGCCTTTGGGGAGTCGCTTGAGGGGCGAAAAGTCCTCGTCGTCGAGTTCTTCTAGGACAGCCTTTTCTCCACGAAAGAGATATGGCTTGGCCTTGCTTTCTCGTCGGGAGGCGTTAAGTTCCCTCTCCACCTCCTTTGACCTATTGGTCGCAGGCAGGGAGATCGTGTTGGCCTTCCAGTCGATATTGGGCATCATGGCACTAAGCCAAGGTTTTCCAAAAAGTAGATCATCATGCTTGGAAAGTTTCGTTACGTTGAACTTTCCATACATAAGTCTCCGATCGAGACGAATGAATAGCATGCAGTATAGGGTCACCTGTCCTGCCGAGGACGGGCTTCCGTCTACTGTGGTGATCCGGAAGGGTTTCTTGAGTAGGTGGGTCCGGATCCCATTTCGCTTGACGAAGTCATAGCTAATGAAGGTCCCACCTGCCCCTGAGTCGATGATGGCGGTCGACTGAACGGTTTTGGCACTGCAAGAAGAGAAAAGTGTCACCGGGACACGAAACTCGTTGGATTTACCAACAGCTTTAGTATACAATGCGCAGATAGAGGGAATTGACCGTTCGACAAGCCCTCTCTTTAAAAATCCTTTCTTTTGACAAGGTTGACTTCCATGTCTTCCTCGTCAGAAGACTCATCAAGCTGGCGGACGCCAGACTTGCTTGGCTTCTTGCCTTTGTCTTCTTCGTCGTTCTTGTCTCCTCGGCGCACCTTCGGGTGGAACCGGGAGTCGTTTGCTCGATGGCCCTTCTCCTTGCATTTGAAGCAAAGGCCTTTATCGAAGCACTTCTGTCGTTCCTCAGGCGTGAGGGAACGATCAACGTCCATAGCATCAGGATCGCGTTGGCGGACCTGAGGCTTGGGGACGTGCCGGTGCCCGGAAGGGCGTACCGATCTGTTGTTGGACACAACTGCTCTTGATCACTTGTAGTTGGCTTCCAACTGTGTCGCGGCAGTGTACCATTTATCGATGGTGTTGGGGACGACCTCCTTCGTGTAGATGGCGGTTCGAAGTCCTGGTTTCAACCCTCGTTCGAAGAAGTGGATGAGGGCGACGTCCTGCTTGAGACTAGCAGTGGACGACAGGGTTTTGAACGTCGCGATGTAGGGCATCACGTCGCCAGTTTGGGTCAAACCATGAAGCTTGGTTAGAGCCTCAGTCATCCGGTCGACCGGGTGGAAGGATTCGGTGAAAGCCTTCCTGAAGTCCTTCCAGCTACCGAAGTCGACGGGAGTTTTGTCGAAGGCTGCTCGGTAGAAGGTGTCAGCCCAGACGCGGGCATCTCCATCGTTCATATACTGGAGTGCAACAGCGACCTTGGTTTGGTCGGAGCTGTAGATCGTCGAGTTGATGAGGAAGTATGTCTCCACCGAGTACATCCAGCGCTTGGCATCATCGATGTTTCCATCATAGTTCTGTGGTACTCCAGCCTTTAATTCAGGCCTGGATACGACCACTGTCGGTTGTGGGGTGGGGCCTCCGGACATTCTTGTTCCAGGGTTCGAGTTGAGGTTACCGTGCGGTTGTTCGTCGGGAAACTCGTCGGAGGACGTATGGTCTTCTTCCGATTCTTCTTCTTCGGAGTCCGGAGTGTTGGGGTCGCGTTCCCAAGGGTACTTCGGGATCCAGGTAGTCGTGGTGTCTGTCGGTTAATGGCCGTGCGGATGGCAGGGCGCAAAAAGGAAACTTGAATCTTTTGTTACGCACTCAAATAGGTCTGTTATGCGGAGCCCTAAGAGGGGCGTCGTCCGCTAACGTTCGTGACGTAACCGGAAGGGTCCGGTGTAGCGACTGAGACTGGCGACGTCGAGTCGGCAGATATCAGAGACGCGCGTGTCACGTGACTTCTAAGACAGATGTCTTCAAAGTCACTGACGTTCTCAACGTAAGGACAGTCTTGTCCGAACGATGAGGTGGTCGATCGAGGTAGACTTAGGCGCGATGAGCACCTAAGAAAAGATACTAGAGACTGAAGCTGAGGGGGCTTCAGAGGGAAGTATGTTCGAGGGAAGATTGAGTAGATTCAAGTTAGGGAATCTAGTACAGAGTGACCGACTATTTATACTAAGTGGAAAGGGTTAAGGGCAAGGCTACCGTACTGTAGGTAAGGGCAAAGGGGAGACGGAAAGGGTATAGGTACGATGGTGGCAGAGCCTGATTAGTGATGTAAGGTCGAATGCGGAATGAGGCCGAGAAACGTTGGAACGAGCCAACGGTAAATGATACAATGTGCAGCATGCACGAGTCAAAGGAAAGATAAGACAAGATAAGGAAAGCCACATTGGTGGCACGAGTCAGAACGAGTCATAGCCCGAAGGCACGTGCGCACGTTGGTGCGATAGGAGGGGGATGAGGGACGGGAACGGTCCCGAGGATCCGGTCAACGGATAGTCGGTAGAGAAGTGCGAGCCGGAGGCATACGAGGGCGAGGACGAAGGGGAAAAATGATAGGGGGGCCATGTAGCCGATGTTACTTGTAACAATTAGCGTGCTTTGTGGCAGGCAGCAAAGCATGCACGTACCAAGTGTTTGGCCCACTCTTGCAGGTCTTGTGTACACAGCGGATAGTGCGGAGTATTTGGCTGTGTAGCATCTACCCAACAGAAAGTATTATCTCCTGGATGATCCGAGCAGCGCAACTTGTTCCTGACATTGTCGAACTCTTTTGTATACAGGAAACGTGATGGTAGTCTCTGCTCGCTTGCAGAAGATGATATGCCCGCCTTTCGTTGTCTTAATTTTTCTTTCAGCACAGGCGCCTGCAAGGTCACGACGATCATGTCTTACAAACCACTTGCAAGTATCAAAAATGACACGTACGGTATTGAGAATCTCAATCACAACTTTTTTCTTTTTCCTCCCAGAGCTGCTTTCCTCTTCCCTCACGGCCTTGAAGGCGCTGTCAATATCATGCGCAGTTAAAAGCCGATGTGGTGGGTCCGTGCGGCGTGCGGTGGATAAACGCCAGCCCAAGTGTTCATATAGCTCTGGAACATCCATCGTAGCTTTGATGGAGTCAAAGATGTCTCGCCGAGAATCTGATTCGGAGTGTAATCTGTCCACATAGGTAATCAATTGGAGTCTATCCAAGGTATGCAGGGGCACTCTGAATTCGACTAGCACGACTCTACTGAGCATTCTGACATGACTCGTGCGCACTCGACTCACCTTTCTCGAGCTCAGGGGCCTGGTACTGTTGTGCGGTAACCTTTTCTACTGAGTCGAAGCGGTTGGTGATTCCTTGAGAAAGGTGCCGAACCGTGTTTACGCGGCTGAAGTCTTCGTCATTGGCATCGGGTAGGTTTGGACGGATACCAAGTAGAAATGCAGCTGTTTGCGTACGAGTGCGCTGACGGGCAAATGTCGAACTTGAAAGTGAGTTAATCCTAGCTTGGGACCGTGACATCCGAGTCATGATGCCTAAAAACTGCCAACTCTCCGAACTTCAAATCGCATTCAACACACCTGACTTATATCATGCTCTTTGCAAAAGTGGCGATGACTCCTCCGGGAGTCCGACGTCGAAATTGATCACAGAATGCCGTTGACCATGTTTTACAACCGATGATGACATAGCTTGGACAAAAGAGGCTCGAAAAACGATTGAGACATCTGCAGGAAGTAAGCTTACGGTATATGCCAAGATCAGGCTGGAACATATCTCACCTGGGACTAACAGAAAAACAAAGACATGCCAGTGAGTCATATTCCACGTAAGCTGTGCATCGACGCTCGCCTGTCATGCCTCACAAAGCACCACCGTACTAGTAACAGCAGCACAGAACAGCGAGGACCCTAGTACGGTAAGTCGGACTTAAACATCGTGACAGCCGCACATTTTCTGATACGGACGGTCGCACCCGCCCGGTTGCAAAGTCAAGTCTGCTCGAATGATCAGAATCATGATAACTTTGGGGCTGGATGGAATCGATTTGGAAGAACGTGGCCCCAACTTGAGCCAAGTCGTCCCGATTATACTAGTACGTGATCGGACTGGAGTCTATTAAGATGAATGTCCGAGTCTGGCCCACGGCACATGACAATATATGGTAATAGTTCCCACAGGAAACAGAACTGGCACGGGCCAGCCTGCCAAGTGGTCGTCGGGAATCTTGCAACGAATTCATGCTAGTGACCGGTCCAACAGGTAGTAATGATCATGATGTAACAGTAGTAAAGAAACCATGTACATCATTGTAGTTTGTGAGAATATGTAGTACATTGAAGCTGCTTTCATCTGACTCGGAGCTGGGGCCGCCGCTATTTGAGTATTAAGATTAAGTACACCGAGTCACTGAGGTCAAGCATGCGACTCGCCTAAGCCAACTTCTACTACCCCCCACGGGTGTAAATGTCTGCGATCAGCGCAAGGCGTTGCTCTTGCGACATAGAATTGTAGAGATTAATTAGCATATTGTGATATGCCCGCCTGGGGGCATTCAATTCAAAGGAGTCGTCCATAAAAATGCCAGTAGATAATTGATTTAATGCCCACACAAATAGTGTACATGTGAGCGTCAGCAGGGCTCGTACGTTTCTTGCGCCACCGGTATAGCGCTGATAATCGAGGTCATGGAATAACAGGTGTCTCATGAAGTCCCGTACTGCGGGGTGCCCAAAGGGCACCCTTACAAGTTGTCCTCCCACCTGACTCGCCATAAGAATTACAGTTGTGAAGAAAACGAGACCCAGTCACTCACATTGATCTCTCCGTAAAGGAAGTTGTGATATTGAAGGAGGTTTTGGATGATGATCCCCACCTCCGTTTGTGTTTGCAAGGTCAACACTTTGTGTAGTTCGTAAGCCAAAACAACATGGATCCGTACGAGGCTCTTGATACTGTCCCGTAGATTCTTGATGGTATTGGCCATTATGGCTACTTGTGCTTGCGCTTTGCTACCCCTGCTCCATTCGGTGATGTCAGCTGCTCTCGGTATCAGCTATCGGTATTGAGTAGATGAGTTGTCGCACTTACGATTGTTATAAGTCAACACAGTCTGGTCGAGACTTTGTTGTGCCAAGGTTGCACTGGCTTTTGATGTCATTAGGAAGGAAATTTCGACTATCCGGGTCTTCATACGTTCCCGGGCCAGCAACTGCACCCGTGTCACAGCTTCAGGACCAAATATGATGTCTGTGGGCGCTGGTGGTACCACAGGAGGTACGGCAGGCGGTGGTAGGATCTGAGGTGCCACAGGTGGTGGTAGGACCTGAGGTACCACAGGCGGTGGTAGGACCTGAGGTACTACAGGTAGCGGTAGGGTCTGAGGTACCACAGGTGGTGGTATAGCCTGAGGTATCACCGTGACAAGCTGCGGTAGTGTTATCGAGGTAGAAAAGGGCACGGTGGACATCAGAGAGTGAGAAGACCCCTCACTCATGTCACCCTGATCAGTGGGAATAGGGATAGCAGGAGGTCGAAGAAACCTAGCTGGGATGGGATAAGGCATGTATCGATTTGATCGCGGTGGAGGATCGAAGCGTGTGGTAGATAGACGGGAGTTCATCTCACGACTGGCTCTCTGTGAACTTCCCGAAGCCTGCGGCATCTCTGGGTCGTGGGCAAAGTGACCTCCACTGGTTGCTGCAGGTGCATCAAAAAAACCAGCCTGGTTGTAATACAACTCTGCTGCTGCTATTTCAGCATCCCAATCAAATCCACCTGACTCGGAAGCCTGAGAGTAGGGGGTAGGCTGAGATTGCCCGGTTTCTCTGTAAAAATGTGCATAGTCGGGAGGTGCTAGTGCCATGGACGAGAAGTCATCATCCTGATCAGCCTGCAGCGGTGGTGATTCCATTAAGCTTGTCCACCACTGCGACTGCTGCCAGTCCGAATTGTCCAGGGCATGCGCTGTGGAAGTGTCAAAGTACGCGCTTTCCATGATACCGTGACTGCAATCGTCTTCGAAGTCCTCGTCACCGAGAGTCATTTCTGGAGACCCGCTGTAGAAACAACTATACAATGAGGAACAAAAGAAGCTCCTGACTGTATCTGTAAAAGTTGTAAGGTCGCGCGCTGCCTAGTCTGTGTTACTTGAGAAGCAAGTGCGTTCGACCCTATAGGGGAAGTGAGTGCAGCAAGGATCTAGAAGTGTGCGCTTAAGCGAAGCGCGAGAAAGCGCAGGAGCGCGCAAGGTACAAAGGCGCGGGAACGCGCGCGCGTATTAGCGCGAAGCGCGGGAAAGTGCGCGCGCGTATGCGGAAATGAGAAACTAAGCTTAAGTAGTGATATAAAGCAAGATAAGAGATATAAGAGTGCAAAATGTAAAGGAATAGCTTTCTACTATATTCTGCTAAGTAGTAAGTGGGTAGTAACTAGTAAGTGAAAAGTAGGAAAAGTAGGTCAGTAATAGTATGTACTGCTGGCGCTTATATAGCGCGCCTAAGCGCGGTCAAGCGGAGCCGAAGCGCTACCGAGTAGGTATGTAAATATATATATGAGTGATAATGCATGATAAAAATAAAGGTGGAACTATGCTAATAAAGGAAATGGAAATATACGCACTAGGGAGCTTGGTGGACAGTGGATGGATGCTTCTGGATGGCTGGCGCCATAGGGCGCGCAAGCGCGGGAACGCGCGCGCGCGTATACATCGCGAAGCGCGGGAATGGTGCGCGCATGGCGCGCGTTGCGCGGGAAAGCTGCGCGTCATATAGAGATAGCTGTGGGTAGTGCACAGAGTGACGCTACAAGTTCGTGCTATGTACTTCCTAGTGTAAAGCACCATATCACGCCATGAGAGGCATAATTCTCTACATCTCCCAGGGACTTAAATTCTGAGTGTCCCCACTCAGTGCGTGTGTGGTGAGGGTTTCGCGTGATAGTATGCATGTGCGATGCATGTACGATGCTTTGGTTGTTGGGCGATGAATGCGTGATCATAAGAATGGTATGTGTGAAGCGCGGGAAGTTGTGCGCATGTTACGCGCGAGGCGCAAGAATGCGCGCGCGCTATGCGTGAAGGCGCGGGAATGAAGCGTAGCATGGTGGATTGCGAGGGTGACTCTGATGTGATTAATGTGCCATGGGTGTGGGGCGATGATGCAAGGGTGATATGGATGTGGCGCGCAAAGCGTGGGCGAGATGCGCGCATATCCATATAGCGCGGGAAAGTGCGCGCGTGCAAGGCGCGAGAATGCGCATGAGTGTCGCATGTGTTGTATTCTGTGGGGATGGCGCGAAGTGGCGCAGTCCAGGAGCAATCCAATCCATGTCCAAACCAAGTCCTACTAGGCGTGCTAAATATTAGTTGCTAAAGGTTTGAACAGCATGAGTAAAACTATAAGTGAAAATATGAAGGGAAAATGGTAAACTTTGCGGATGTCCTATCCGACTTGTCTTCTTCGTGCAGCTGTCAACATCTACACCTTCCTATGAGAAAGGCGCGGGAAGCGCGCACGCGCGCGCGTGAAGCGTATGTGCGCAGGAAGATTGCGCGTATATGCGCATGAGCGTGGGAAGACTGCGCGCATATGTGCGCGTTCTAAGGTAAAAAGGAGCATGGTGCCGCGTCATGCGTGCGAAGAGGAAATATACTATTGAGCTAGGCGGGCACGATCTATGGTTGTTTTTCTTCTAGGTGATTCCTATATGCATATATCAGTGTGTTATTAGTCTTTTGGACAGTGTTATAATGAGAGAAAATGAAATGAAAGAGCACTGGACGAAACCCAGGGTAAAACAAACAATATCCTATGAAACAGTGTTGGTATATGTTCCTCCTTTGATGCGCCGCTGAAGCACTCGATCCTCCTCCTTGAGTGCGTGCGAGCGCGCGTGACTAGCGCGCTTCGCGTCTCTTGCGAGCTGACGCTTTACCCAAGGTAGGGTTGGAATGCGCAAGGCTGGCGTATTTGGGGGGGGCTTGTAACTGGCAGAATGAATTCCTGCACAACGCGCTGCAGGTTGAAGGCGCGCCAATGGGAGGCGCTGTGAGGGGTGTAGAGGCGCCCTACAAGCTGATAGGGTGCGCGCAATGTGCGCGCCTTGGGGCGATTTCGCGCGAATTTGATTATATTGGCCGAACACGCGAGGAACGGCCATTTCTCTGTGAATGCATTAGCAAGAGATGTACATAGCATTGAATTAGGCGCAAATGATGCGCGAATGGGCTGTAAGGGTGGTATATCAAGGCACAGTAGGCGCATAGGTGAAGGAGAATAGTGCGCATCAAGGCGCGCAGGAACGAAATTGACATGGTAAGCAAAAGCGCGAAGAATGCGAATAAATGTGGGAAGTGCAAAGTTAAAGATGATGATAGGGGAGTTAGGCGCATATGTATGTGTCAGGCGCGCGCCTAAGTCGCGCCTGGATGGCTGATTGAAATATACTTTGTGTTGAATGATAGAAATGCGGTTTAGAAGGGGAGAAGCGATAGAAATGCGGTAGCGTGAAAACTCTGCTAAATTTATGAGTGCACGAGGCGCGGGAACGCGCGCGCATATTGCGCGATGTGCGTGATCATGGCGCGTGAACAAGGGGTGGTGAGAAGATGAAATTAAAGTGTTTGGAATCATCATATAGCTCCTTAAGAGCTTCAAACATGAAAAGGACAAAAAGCGCGAAACAAGATGAGGGTAAATATACACTGCCTCTAGGCGCGCGCATTGCGCGTCCTCAGGCGCAATATGGTGCGCCTGAGTTGCGCCAGGGTCGCCTGAGACATGCTCTACTTGGTGGTTGTGCAGCGTGATGCACGGATGTTTTACCGGTGCGCGATAGTCACTGGAAGCAAAAAGCGCGACATGCGCGCAATCGTTAGTGACAATTGGAGTTACCAGAGGCAAACTCTGGTTGATGCAAGGTGCAACTTGAGCCTCTGATGTGGTAGGAGGCTCCTCTATAGGCGCGCTAAGGTGCAATAGATGTTTAGGGTCATCCCTGACCTCTAATGATGCGAGCAGTGATGGTGATGGTGCGATTGGCGAGGTTTCTTCCTTAAGCGATGCGATAGCGAGGGGCGAGTGTGTTTCTAGCAGTGCATTAGTGTGCAATAGATGATTAGAGTCATCCCTGACTACTGGTGATTCGATAGCGGTAGGCGCGCGCAATGCGATAGCGATAGGCGCGCGCGATTCGAGCGATGGCGCGTTAGTGTGCAATAGATGATTAGAGTCATCCCTGACTTCTGGCGCAATTGATGGTGATGGTGATGATGCGGATTGTGAAGGAGATGGTGCTGCTGAGGATGATGGTGAAGAGGCGCCTGCGGTGCGCTTCTGGTTGCGCTTAGCAAGCGCGCGCTCGAGTTCGTGATCTAAAGTGGTGCGTTCTGGTATGGCTTTGCATGCTGGTGCAGTTGATGGTTGAGGTGCGCGTGAATCGCGCGAAGGCGCGGGAAAGGCGCGCGTGCGAGGCACGAGAATTGGAACTGGTGGCCTTTTGTTAAGTGCAACTTCCGAGGGTGCGCGATAGAAGAGTCCAGCTGTCGCATTAGCGCTAATGGTCGTATCCTGTGTTGCACGACTCGCTTGATAGCGATCTTGGCACTTAGCCACTGGTGCGCTAACTGGCGTGTTTGGCGCTATAGTGGGCGCGCTAATTGGCGCGCTTACTGGTGCGCTTGGCGCGGGAAAAGCGCGCCCAGATAATAGGAACTGCGCAGCTGCAAAGACGTCCATAAATGGATATGGGTCGTATGGGTGGTGGTCAGGGAACTTGATCATAAGGCGCAAGCGGATTTGCGCCTGAGCATCGCTAGGGATTCCTTCCATGAATAAGCGGTCGCGTTCGGCCTTTCCAATACAGTCTTCGTCCATGAGTGGCTGCATAACCTTCCTGAATGCGCGCAGGTAATTGCTGAGTTCTGTGCAAGAAGGCATTGGTTTGTTAGCGTATTCGCGCGCGATGGCACGCAAGTCCGCAAGCGCGTAGCGTCTTTTACCATCCCATCCAGGATACATTACCTTCACCTCATCTAAAAAGGCGCTGTAATTATCTACTGCCGCTTCTGGCATGCCTCCCCATAGTTCTCGATCATCGCGCGCAAGGTAGCGGATAATACCTTTGATGCGGTCAAGTCCTTGGAGTCCTGCTTCATCAGCGAGCTGCTCATATGTGTCAATGAATTCAGCGAGGTTGTCTGTAGTGCCGTTGAACTTGGGCGCATTTGCGGTGCCGCGGATGGGCATTCTATAAGGCATTGAGGCGTGAAAAGGCGCAGGCGCGCGCGTGAGGCGCAGAGGCGTGGGAACTATTGTGTGCGCGCAAGGCGCGAGAGTGCGTGACTATACAATGGTTAGCTTCTGAAATTGCAAAGAGATTGACCTTATATGTGCGAATTGCGCTAAGTGCAAAGGTGCGCTCGCAAGGCGCACAGGGGTGGGAAAGCACGCGCGCAAGGCGCGAGAATGTGTGACTACAAACTGGTTAGCTTGTGAAAATGCAAAGAGATTGACCTGTATGTGTTAAGATGCGCAAAACTAGATCTTGCTGACTGCTCCCCTCGCGGTGGGCTCCAGTTGTAGAAACAACAATACAATGAGGAACAAGGATGCTCCTAACTGTATCTATAAAATGTTGTGAGGTCGCGCGTTACCTAGTCTGCTATTCTTGAGGAGACAAGTGCGTTCGACCCTAGGGGAAGCGAGTGCTGCGAAGATCTAGAGGTACGCGCTTCAGCGAAGCGTGAGAAAGCGCAAGTGCGCGCAAGGTACGAAGGCGCGGGAACGCGCGCGCGTATTAGCGCGAAGCGCGGGAAAGCGCGCGCGCGTAAGCGGAAATAAAAGAGACTAAGCTTAAGTGATGATATAAAGCAATATAAGAAAAGATAGATGCAAAGTGTAGACCAATAGACTTCTACTATGTACTGCTAAGTAAATAGTGGGTGATAACTAGTAAGTTCAAGGGAAAAGTAAGGTAAGTAATAGTATGTACTGCTGGCGCTTATATAGCGCGCCTAAGCGCGGTCAAGCGGAGCCGAAGCGCTACCGAGTAGGTATGTAAATATATATATGAGTGAGAATGCATGATAAAAATAAAGGTGGAACTATGCTAATAAAGGAAATGGAAATATACGCACTAGGGAGCTTGGTGGACAGTGGATGGATGCTTCTGGATGGCTGGCGCCATAGGGCGCGCAAGCGCGGGAACGCGCGCGCGCGTATACATCGCGAAGCGCGGGAATGGTGCGCGCATGGCGCGCGTTGCGCGGGAAAGCTGCGCGTCATATAGAGATAGCTGTGGGTAGTGCACAGAGTGACGCTACAAGTTCGTGCTATGTACTTCCTAGTGTAAAGCACCATATCACGCCATGAGAGGCATAATTCTCTACACCGCCGTAGTTGGTACTCTCAGGAGTCTCAAACTGTTCGTCGACACTGTGACTGAGTTGCCACTGGTGACTCGTTGGAGGAATCATGGCTAGAAATTGGGCAGCCTGACTCGAATGGTAGCCTGAACTTAAAAATACGACTGCATACTCTTTAGTAGGATTCCATTCAAGGTCATGATCGAATTGACTTACGACTCCCTTTGAACGAGGCCGCCCCATTGCCTCCATAGAGAGTAATAGGGGCCATTAAACCAGAATAGTCAGATGAGTTAAATTGACCCAGATGATCAAGATAATGCAGCGACTCCATCCGATAGACTGGCGAGTTCTACGCGGCAGTCCAGGTCTAGAAACAAGCAATTAGACTGACATAATGAATCACGTTCCAAAACAGAAGTCTGAGGTAGCAGCCCAAATGTGACCCGAGCTCATCCCTCTATTGGGATTTGTGTGCCAAAGCGGCGGAACCAAAAACAGAAGTTAAGAACCTAAGCCAAGCGAGTGATTTGATGGTTACGTGCGAGTCTAACGCACCTGCTACTCGCCCAAAAAATTTCAGTTGCCTAGAATTGTATGGGACGAACCAATCACCTGTTAGTGTACAGCATTCTATGACCCCCGTCACCTCTAAAAACGCATTGAATTTTCATTGACACACACCGGGATCATGACTCATGCATTCAAAGCACCCGAGCCGCCCGCTTGAAGCCAGGAGACCTGTCTCTATGACTTCCCGGCCATGAGCCATCCAGATGTCTTCAATCATATTTCTGCTGTTCAAGTTGGTGCCCCACCGCTGAACGCTTCCGTCCATCTTCCCGCTCACAACTAGTATCTGTCCGTCCGGTGAAAGTGCTTGTACTATGCAACCTTGCCCGACAGGAAGTCCCGTGTTATATACCAAAAAGGACAGTAATAATAATAATTGACGGGTACTTACTGCTCTGCTTGTTCCTCGCTAGTAGCAGACAACCAGGGTGGGTCTTACGTGCATAGCAAGCACGGATTCCATTGGGCCGTGCAGCGCTGATAGTCGATTCGTAAGGCATGGTAAGTCACACAATTCAGATTATGCTAGCGAACGTGTGAGCATCAGAAGACACGTGACGAAGTGACTCACTGTCAAATATAAAATTCATATTCATAGTCAAGCACCTGAGCTTGTTCCCCATCTTCTAGTAGTGCCGCACTTCCCACCGTGTCACGGTCCGCAATACTAATCTCCATCTCTCCCACTCGAAATCAATTGAACATTTTCAGTACCTTGAACTTAAGAGTCTGTTCGGCCACCAATATTTGCGCCAGTTTACGCAGGTTTAGAATCTATGTTTTGCTTTCATAATCATAGGACCGTGCTGGTCACAGTGTGACCATCAATCAATACTAAGTAGTAGGCATGCCTGTTACCCGTCTACAATCTATCCATCATCGCAACTCTTACAGGATGTCTCGGGGCAGAAAAAGTGCCCGTGGTGGTGCAGAGCTAACGGAAGCGAGAGATCGGTGTGTGTGGACAGAGGCAGATGAAACCATCCTCATCCAGTATGTCACCACCAACCGCTCACAAGGTGGTGATGGTATGAACTTTGATCACACATTTTGGGTTGCTGCTGCCACTGAAATGGAAAAACACCCCTGCTTGGGTGCAAGCAAAACAGCGGCAGCATGTCAATCAAAATGGGGGCGGGTATGTACTACTACTATATCAGCCTTGGTACCCTCACTAATGATCAAATTTCAGCTCCATGGTACATTCAACGTCGTCAACAAAGTGGCCAACGCTTCCGGACTATCTTACAGCATGGAACGCGGAGCTTTGATCACCCCAGAGTCCGAAAACATGTGGACCGACTTTGTGAAGGTAAAGTGATTTCAATTCGCATCAAACTACTACGACAATGCTAATTACTATAAATCAATAGAAAAATCCAAAGGCCAAAGGCCTCTGGGACAAGGGTTGGAAGCACTATGAGGCGCTGAAAGGTCTCATACCTGTCAAGTCAGGTAACAACAACTCGTTCTTTGCCACCATCGCGACACAACCTCCCATCATTCCTTCGCCTTCTTCTAGCAGCGCAGCCACCCCCCTTTCTTTTGATGAGGTCCATATGATGGACCTTGGAGATGCGCTCGATGGGATCGAGTTCCCCAGCTCTGTTTCAGGCGGCCAGCGCGCAACCCCCCTCACCCCAGAGAGCCTCCCTCCATTCGATGCCGCACAGCAACCCTCCCTTGAGTCGGTCTGTGTTAGTGCGCCATCATCAACAGCTTCTGGTAAACGGAAGCTGATTGATGATGATGAAAGTACGCTTGATATCGTTACCCGCCCCCCACATTCAACGAAATCGGGAGACTCGGCGAAGTCTGCACGCCTGACGATGCCTGTGGCCATCCAGCAGATGGGGACCAGTATTGGCGGTCTTAACACAATGTTCAAGCGCGCGGACAATGCTCTTGAGGCCAACACCTCCAACACCTTGGCACGATCAGTAGATCCCATCCCTTTGCGCAGGCAGAAGGCGGTGAAAAAGTTGCAGAGTGAGGGTCTAGAGGACATACAACTACTCAATATCTTGAATAAATTTCAGACCGACATCGCTATCATTGATATTTATCTTGCTATTGAGGTAGATAGTCTTCGGCGGTTGTTTTTAGAGCAGCATTCAAAGTAGTGTTACATGGATTCTTGTCGTGTCATGTTCTCTTGTATTGTACTTGTAGTAGCAAAGCAATATCACTATTTCTATAGATCATAGTCATTGATGAGGATCCAGTCTTAATCTGACAACAATGTCATCATTTGACGGAGATACTTTGGATCATAGTCATCGATGAGGATCTGGTCTTAATCTGACAACAATGTCATCATTTGACGGAGATACTTTGGATCATAGTCATCGATGAGGGTCCGAATGGCTATGGTATTAACGCGACTACAGTACTAGTGGTTCTATGATTGCCTGCTCCCCCCTCTGAATCCTTTCCCTGTTGTAGGCCTCCCACATCTCACTAGCAATCTGGTCACGACGGAGGCTCGCACGAGTGCGTGCATGCTCAGTAGGAGGACCGTTAGCAAGGTTTCCAGTGTCAGTGAGAATGTGCGCATCTAAGACATTACGATAGTCCATCATGTCGTTTGGATCGTGAACTCGAATAACGTTGTGCACGAGACACAAGGCAGGAGGAATGCGCGCTTGAATGTCCATTTTGTACTCTGGTGGGAGGAGAAGGATACGAAATCGGCGCTTGATGACACCAAAAATGCGCTCAACAGCATTTCGAAGCATTGCATGATGCAAATTGAAAAGTTCTTTGCGATTACGAGGCCTATGTAACAATGTGAACATAAGTATGAATGGTACTAGCAGAATGCATCATACAAAGTATTAGCACGACCCCACTCTGCAAGATGATAATGCACGCCCCAAAACGGGACCAGAAGCTCATCACACGAGCCAAAACCAGCGTCCGCAAGATAATACTTTCCCTCAGGGATATTGAAATTGGTAGTACGAGCATCGTGATAGACACGAGCATCTGCAGCTGACCCCTCCCAACCGCTCAACATGTAGGTAAATGAAAGGTTGAATGAACATGCTGCGAGGCAGTTTTGAGAGAAGTTCCCCTTGCGATCCCGAGCGGCATGCCGATCTTCACCAAAAGGATGGCATGCGATGTGTGTACCGTCAATGGCTCCAATAGCGTCAACAAAGAACGGGAAGAACTTCGGGTTTTTCGTGATTTCGGGGGGAGGAGGGCTATCTACATCGGGCAGGCGGACATATGTCGTATATATCGGTGGTGAGGAGAATGCGAAAAGAACCCGTTTAAAATACCTGAAAGAACATAAGCTTGATACCAGGACAGCAACAATATACGTACTTTGATATTGTCTCATTGGACCGCTGGAAGCGTTCACCAAGATGGCGAATCGAGAGACCTGTGACAGACGCATAGAGAAATATAGCAAGCTGCTCTTTGAGCAGTACATGCCTGGAATCTCTGCAACCTGCTTGCCGAAGGAGATTGATGAGCACATAGAAAACATGCTTGTGGACCCCAAGCTTGCATCTGATGCGTTCAGGGTGTCCAGTGAGAAGTTCGGTGACCCATGCAGTCCCCGACAAAGTGGAGGTATGATACGGTTCTTTGTCATAGTAGGTGTTTGAGTAAGCTTCGAGCGCGGTAGTTGTTGCGTTGAGGACTGTAATGACCGTGCGCATAGCATGCATGGCCATCTGCATGATGCATGCCAGATATCTCTTATCACTCTCCTCTGCATCTTGGTCCATCTCCTCTGCCTCCACAAGGTCATATTCGTCCTCGTTAGCGTCCTCGTCGTAATCAGGATCAAGAGGCATTGTATTGATAGTAGGACAAGGCATACGGTAAGCGTTATCGGAGCGTGACATCTTGTTCAAGCTCCGACGATTAGCAAAGCCAGAACCAAATTCTAACTTGCGCAAATAACGCAAATAATGGTGGCCGAACAGACTCTAAATGTTGGCCGTGCAGCCTGCAAGATAATGACAAATGGCTGCGTCCGAATGCGGTTGTTTTTAGACGTCATGTAACGAAGATGGGCTCCTCGAAGTCTTGCATAAGCTTGAAGAAGCAACTGCTAGCCTGGGGGTGACGCAACTTCTAGGAACCAGGGGACTTGTCACTCTTATGCCTGCCCTAGTACCAATATGGAGGGAATTTCAGTCCCGTATGGGCAATTATGAGCCAGTGCATCGATTGGATTTTATTGCTATCCTAGTACCTAATATGGAGAAAATATCAATCTTGTTTTGACATTTAACAAACATCACCTGCAGTTTTTCCAGCTCCGTCGACTGGTTCATAATAACCCCCCGAGGCTGATCGTGACGTTTCTAAATAACATTGAACCATGCAGGCTGTCTGTTTCACTCCTCTCCCAATTCGCTCTATCGGACAGTCGAGTCCTACTCGTGAGATGGACACGTCTTGTCAAAGGCCCATTGTCCTGGGCCAGTCTCCATTTTGTGACACTGAAGTACAACATGATGATATTAGGCAAAAAACCAAGCATTTCAAGACATCATACACTCACCACCGATCATCATCATCCGATGACACCACCAGTAGTAATTCATCGCTTGAAGACGAGCTTCGTGTACTTCCAGAGCCCCCTGCTGGCATCATGCGTAACCTGTCTCGACTTGTGACTTGTGCACAAAGACAGTTCAAGCCTTATGACCCGCGCCAGGGTCATACGCCTAACGCAATAGAGCTCCGTTTTGTTCACAGGTCACTTGGAAAATATGCTGGTGAGACTGATATGAATCTGTCCGACGTCCAAGAGGTATGTTAGCCATGTGTATCGCTTCATAATACTAAACATTATATCAGGGCAAAGAAATATTCGAACGTGGCTTGAGAGGCATGTCGCAAAAGACTATCACTCAGGCTATTGTCGCGAAGCAAGCTACTCACGAATCCATGCACTTGCGTGTGCTGACAACAGCCTGGGAGATCGAGTCAAATTTACAACGCATGAAGCTTCTTGAATGTATTCTCGAGCAAAATGCTCTAGAATATGGCCGCAGCATCGTGGAAGCTTCATATTTCCAAAGACATTTGGTCGGAGGCAACCGGCAGGAACTCGAAGCCAGTGTTGACTTCAATGTTGGCGTGCATAGTCATGATCTTGCGACATTCGCTGTTGCTGACATACAGCTGGACCACATTGAGGGACTTGCGCGGACGTTGTGTCTGCCAGAGGAAGATCCCCCTCAGGTTGTGAAGGGGCAGTCCACCGGCTCCGACCCCTAGGTGATGCGATTATCATATTGATTGTCTTTCCAATGCTGATCGTAATCATCAGGCAGAAAGTATGCTTTGCGTGGACGACGTCCTGTCGATTATTGTAAATATATTACGAATCCGATGTGCCTGACGACCTCCCCCCCCACACACACACCAGCGCCATCATGCAACCAATAAATATTTGACTAACTTGTATGATGTGGACTATGTTGTTATAAATTATTTGATTATTGTTGTGACACCGAATTTCATTGAGGGAAGTCGAGTCGCTTACTACGTCTCGCAGGCGTTCTTAAACTCAAGCATTGTGGGGTCGTTCCTTGGCGTCAGTACCCTTCTCTCTCGTTAGCTCCCTTTTACCAGCAAAGCGAGGGGTTACCAAGCAATCCACTTTCCCGAGCTATCCTTGGCGTGCTCGCCCATCTCTTGACACTCGTGAAAAGAATTAGCAGTGAAAGCACTGGATTGGAGACGGGGAAAGTGCCAAGAATCGGATGTCGAAGGACTTGCATTGAAGTCCAACGAGTGCTATCATGATCTTTCAAAGGGTGTGTTCAAATAATAACATGTACTGGTGACTTAATTATGAGTTATGTAATACTAATATTGCTGCAGGCCAATCTCCGAGTCGGAAGTCATGCATGCACTTGGCCATTGGTCTGGGTGTACACAGACCATCGAAGAACCCTCCTTAGGAAGTCGGGAATTTTCACCTTGAGCTCAGCTATTCCAAAACAGGCTCCAGAAACGGTCGAGAACTCAGAACTTATGTTCACTTCCCGTCACGTGCCACTAGCATCTTTACCAGGTGAGCTTGATCGTTTTTCGATGCATTTTTAGGGCATTGACGCAAACGACTCGTGTTTAAAAGGCGACCTCTACGATGCTGGATTTTTTCACCTTCTTCCACTTTCAGTGCCATTTTCACGCGTTGCCAGTTCTCCCGGAGGCGCCGGTCGCGGATCTGAAGTGTTGTTGTGACTGGGTACTAGTATGTCCGTGGGATCCGAGAACCGCTCGGGCAACCATGGGCCTCCGGAGGTTTCCTTGTCTCTCCCAACTTCTCCTCATGCCAGGGCGAAACGAAGAATCGCTACCTTGATGGATGAGGTCGAAGTTTTGAAGCAGGATAAGGCAACAAAACAAAGGTTTGAGCTCTCTCAAATTCTCAAAGCGAAATTAACCTCCCATAGGAAAACAACTTATTACGTCTCGCAGGGAAGAGCAATCCGCCGTATGGTTGTTCTCTATACTCCTATAGAGGACCTGATTGCCGAAAATGATCGGCGCTGCGAACATACAGATGGAGACGCCAATATCGAGTAAGTACCTGTCTCCGCTGATCATAATTGTACTTCATTCAACAAATCGGCACAGACAAGATCGCCTTCAACGTGGTTACATTGAACTTACCAAGGCTCTACCATGGATTCATGAGA
This sequence comes from Suillus fuscotomentosus, assembly GCF_016647785.1. Lineage (NCBI taxonomy): Eukaryota > Fungi > Basidiomycota > Agaricomycetes > Boletales > Suillaceae > Suillus > Suillus fuscotomentosus. Next base: position 10,841 of record NW_024539674.1, on the reverse strand, counting down.
AGCTGGCAAGTTTTGAACACGAGGAGTCAGAAGAGATGTTGAGAAAGGTTCTTCCGAACCGTTTTCGTCGCGCTACTTACTCATGTCCATGATTTAGCTCAAGCGTGGTGCGGACACGGCTCGTGGAGACGATACGGGTACTCTCAAAGAGCTCGTTGCCTCATGGGTGAATAACGATTGTCGTCCGACTCCGCTCATCAGGACCACCGACAAGCACCGTCGCAGTTTCGTGAGCGACACGTGTGGTAAACTGCTCTGCCCAGCGGAATGGCAGTGGGACGACCCAGTGTGAGTAATGGTCTTCTGTCACTGTATAATGCTGATATTTTGCGCAGAATCAGGGCTGGTATCCGCAACCATACAGCTGCTTTTATTGTGTCTGAGAATTCGTGGCCGTTGTTCATGTATCAAGATTACGATGCTGACGTCAAGAATCTGGAGCGCGGGCTCATGAAGTCGAAGCTGTTAATTATGGTGAGTGGCCTGACTTTTCCAACCAATTTATCACACATCGCATCGCAGGCATTTAAAGCGATCTTTACTTCTCCCTCATCTGCCAATGAAGTCGATGGCGAAGGCGATGGCGCCGATATCATTGAGAACCACCAACGCGCCCAGCGGCAATCAGATCAAACGAAAGTCAAGACCTGTGTCGCCTCGATTATAGGCATGCGGAAGGTAACTCCTCGTGCGATCGCATATACAGCTTGCCAGGTGAGTATTGATGTTTCCCTCTGACTAGTACGAAGTTGACACTGAATTTAAAGATTCGGTTTGCTCTTTCTAACATCACCTCCTGGCGCACCGTCGATGGAGATTTTGATTATCAGATATACTGGAGCAATATTGTAGACTTCTTTGAGAATGCCCCGGGTCCAGCTGCACGAGGAAGGGTGAACGAACTTCTTGAGTGGTGGACCAGGTGGGTAATGACTAGCTCGGCTGGACTGCTGCTAACTCGCTGAGGCCATGTGCAGAAAGGTTTTCGGGAAGAACCACCGACAGGATTTGACGCCAGATGTCGTTTTGCGAATGTCTGTCAGTGCTCTTGCTACTCAGAGGCAGGAGAAGGAGGATGCTGTATTTGACTCTGATTAGGTTGCTTGAGCTCATGTCCACTTTCCTTTAATTGTGATACGATTCCTTATTAAATAGTAGTATTAATCAAGTGAAATAAACTTGTTCCTGCACATCTGCAATCGTTGTCCCTAGCATAATTTGAATTTATATCCTTGAATATCGGAAATTCTGTAATGATCGGATTAGTACGGACAAATTTGTCAGCGCGTCAGCCTGAGTGATCTGAGACTCGATCCATTGTTTACTTTAACATATCTCATCAGGGACCCTGCATTTTCTAGTGTTCGTGCCCATAGGACTGATGAAGCTTGACAGGATGAATTCAAGAGATACAGCAAGACCATGGCAACCTCTGTATTTTCCGATATTCATGGTGGGTTCTGCGTTATCTGATGTTCGGGCCCTTAGTGACATTTTCTAGTCTTCACGCTCATAACGCAATTTAGCCTGCAGTTGGTACATTTGCCCGCTTGTGTCTGTCAGGCTGAATTCAGGAAATACAGTCACGATGTGGTGGGTTCTGCGTTATCTGATGTTCGGGCCCTTAGTGACATTTTTTAGTCTCCACGCTCATAACACAATTCAGCCTGCAGTTGGTACATTTTCCCGCTTGCGTCTGTCAGGCTGAATTCAGGAAATACAGTCACGATGTGGTGGGTTCTGCGTTATCTGATGTTCGGGCCCTTAGTGACATTTTCTAGTCTTCACGCTCATAACACAATTTAGCCTGCAGTTGGTACATTTGCCCACTTGTGTCTGTCAGGCTGAATTCAAGAAATACAGTCACAATGTGGTGGGTTCTGCGTTATCTGAACTTCGTGCCATTGTCATCATTCTCTAGTTTTCACGCTCATAGCACAATTCAGTCTGCGGTTGGTGGATTCACCCGCTTGTGTTTGACAGGCTGAATCCAGGAAATTAGGCTATGCTTTGGTGGGGTTCGCACTATTGCTTGTTGAATGGTAAGTGAGATATTGTGCCGGCTCATAGCCCACTGCTGTTAAATTGGTCAAAATTTAAAGGGGATATAATTTGTTTTGTCGTTCGTGTCACTAAAACATACCTTTTCGTCTCCTCAAACACTAAGGATCCTGTTGTCAGGATCAAGTTCATGAATGATTGGAGTCCCCCCAATTGATTGAATATACAATGTCAGTTGATCAACGTCGGAATATTATTCACATTTGCCAATGCTGACCATAATGCACCGACTTGCTCCATAAAGGTCATTTGCCGATTACGTGCCATGACGTTGGTTCCTGAAGGCTTCGCCAGAGGAAGATTTCTCTCGAAGTGTTTTGAGTCCGGCACCAAGTTGTTAGTCTTCAGCTGCATGCTGACATTTGATATCATTCTTATCTGTTCACCGATTTACTAATGTGCAACTCGGTGTCCATCAAGAAATAAAATTTACTGTAACATACTTTGTAATATTATTTGTCCCTCATGTGATGTATTGCTGTGAGCGACGGCTGGCAAATAAAAATGCCATACGCACGACTCTACCGCCACTATCCCGTTGCAACATAAGCTTACACTTTGAACCCTCGGACAAGTCACATGCAGGTCATGGTCATTCTTAGCTAGTAACAAAATAATATTTGGGGACCGAACGCTATGTATCTGCATTACTATGAACATCACCAGCATATCTTTCACCTTCATACATCACAATCTCCTTCTTGTTCCCTTTTAACCTCGGTCTGTATTCAACTTCATGAACATGCACCGATTCGTTTTTTCTTAGATCCATCCTAGTGGAAACGCCTACTCAGCAAATAATGCTACTTCGCTGGTGTGCCTTTAAATCGGTCTTTTCTCGACAATGCCAAACATTTACATGTGAGAGCGGTCAGCAGATTTACGTAGAATGTTGTGATGCTCCAAAATATATTGCTTTAAATAGCTTTGTCATCTGTTCACCGATTCACTGATGTATGGCTTTATCGTCCATGACACATCAATGATATTGACATTATCTAAAACGTTGGAGTACAACCCTTGTCTGTGAGTACTCTCGTTCTCAAAGTAATATTCTTTCGCACATGACTTTCTTCAGTGCTCTGCTGTATACATGCTTGAGCTATGTTTTTGATTATAGTGGATCTTGCTCGCATTCTTGCACACTTTTCTTCAAAATTTTGACATCTGATGTTATCCAACAGGATTCGGCATGATACAGCATGATAGTGTCCACAAGTCACAACCAGTAGCACCGAACAAATGAGCATACGCCATTGGGGCAGCAAGAGTGGCTCCCAGGTAACACCACTCGAATCATATACTACGGCCGCGCCTAACGACTTGGAACTGCGACGATGCAGGAGTAGATCGGATTTATTCAATGGAATGCAGAGTGTGGCACTAGTACAGTACAGAATAAGAAAGTATGATGCAGAAATAAGTAAACAACAGGAGAGCGAAGGAATGAAAACAACTAGAAATACAGCAAATGGAATAATATAGCGAATCGAGTGTGGACAAATACAATCTGCTGTTCTAACGGAATCTTCTTGCGCAACGATCTCACAGCCTTGTGCAGCGCTACCGCAGCCCCTGTGCAGTCCAATCTTTTTGAATCACCAATTAACTTGCGGTAAAAAGCAGACACGACCTGACGTGCAACCTCGTCGTCAACAGACCACATGGAACCGATCACACTGCGAAATCCACAGAATTGCATGGCTGCAGCAAGATGGATCGACTCATCCGGGCTCTTTTTATCGCCAACGGTAGTGTGGCAGGCCGATAAGAATGCGAATTGCGGGTTCTGCGAGTTGGATCGGATGATATGCTTGATCATTAAAGGCCCGTCGCGCATAGCGAAGGAAGAATCGAACGGCTGCGTCCGATTCGGCATTCCATGGCAGGCAAGATGGAGCCATTGATTACGGTCGAGTGCATCGAGTGCACCCTCGACTGTTGCATTGCCATCCTTGAGGGATGTGAAGGAGATGACGGGAGTAACGTGGCGAGCGACGACGGCTAGCTCAGGAGCGACACATTTGAGCTCCTTCCCTTCAACCGGGTTGCCTTGACCGATGGCAACGAAATGTTGCGAGGACGCATCTGGAGAAACCTGCTGTCTTGCACGAACGAGAGTCGCCAAAGTGGGGGTGTAAGAGGAGATGTAAATGTCAGACAAATTGTCTCTCCCCTTCTCGTATGATCCCACTGCATGGAGGGGAAGCAGCGTGAACTCAGCAGTGGGACACCACCAGATACGTGACCCAGGGCGAACTTCAGACTTCTTGAGAGCTTGGACTACGGGGTCAACGACAGCATTCCAAAGCTTGCGAAGGATACCGACAAGCGTAAGTTGATAATCAGAAGAACCAAACTGCTCTGCGAGTGATTGGAACTCTGAGGAGAATTCAGACAATTCTGCTTCTTTAATGTCAAGCGGAACATGGACAGGATCTCCCGCGCTATGGATGATCAAGGCGTCGCAGCTGCGCTGACCAGCATTGACGATTATCACTGGGCCATCTTCGGCCGCCTTCTGGAGGTCAGAAAACAGTGGAGGTAGGAAAAAACGCGAAAAGTCGGGGAGCAGGCGAACGCGCGAGACAACTTCATCCCATTGTATTGTCAGTTGTCGGATTTGCGGAGACTGGTCTTCAGACTGATCGAACGCGTTACGAAGGAGAAAACTCAACCGTTTGAACTCTTCTGCCAAGACCATGCCGGCGTCACCTGAAACAGAAAGCTCATCGAGTGATGTGCTGAAGCGTGCCAACTGGGTCCAGAACACTGCACGACCTTGCTCCACCAACTCCACCACAGTCGTCAACGCACCACGACGAACACTGCATGAAAAAGCATCCGTAGCGAGAGAAGAGACAGCCCTTCTGATAACGTCGAAGTGATGCGAAGAAGACGACAGGAGAGCAACTTGCTGATCTAAGGATTTCAGTGCAACATTATAAGCAAGCAATGCAGATGGGTGATTGAAGATGTCGGCGGAGGCAGCCCATGACTTGGCAGCATTAAGATGTGTGCGAGAGACTGCATGCGATAGGGAGGAGAGTTGAGAATACACGCTGAATGCTTCTTCAAGGTCAGACATCATGCCCCGCTGCTGGAATCTGTCTCCAAGGCTGATTGCAAGATTGTTCAGAGACATGGATCGATCTGAATGACCGGAGGGACGGAGGAGTAATGCAGCGCGATGGAGCTCGATGGCCTCATCAAGGTCAGACATCATGCCCCGCTGCTGGAATCTGTCTCCAAGGCTGGCAGCAAGATTGTTCAGAGACATGGATCGATCTGAATGACCGGAGGGACGGAGGAGTAATGCAGCGCGATGGTGCTCGATGGCCTCATCAAGGTCAGACATCATGCCCCGCTGCTGGAATCTGTCTCCAAGGCTGGCAGCAAGATTGTTCAGAGACATGGATCGATCTGAATGACCGGAGGGACGGAGGAGTAATGCAGCGCGATGGAGCTCGATGGCCTCATCAAGGTCAGACATCATGCCCCGCTGCTGGAATCTGTCTCCAAGGCTGGCAGCAAGATTGTTCAGAGACATGGATCGATCTGAATGACCGGAGGGACGGAGGAGTAATGCAGCGCGATGGTGCTCGATGGCCTCATCAAGGTCAGACATCATGCCCCGCTGCTGGAATCTGTCTCCAAGGCTGGCAGCAAGATTGTTCAGAGACATGGATCGATCTGAATGACCGGAGGGACGGAGGAGTAATGCAGCGCGATGGAGCTCGATGGCCTCATCAAGGTCAGACATCATGCCCCGCTGCTGGAATCTGTCTCCAAGGCTGGCAGCAAGATTGTTCAGAGACATGGATCGATCTGAATGACCGGAGGGACGGAGGAGTAATGCAGCGCGATGGTGCTCGATGGCCTCATCAAGGTCAGACATCATGCCCCGCTGCTGGAATCTGTCTCCAAGGCTGGCAGCAAGATTGTTCAGAGACATGGATCGATCTGAATGACCGGAGGGACGGAGGAGTAATGCAGCGCGATGGAGCTCGATGGCCTCATCAAGGTCAGACATCATGCCCCGCTGCTGGAATCTGTCTCCAAGGCTGGCAGCAAGATTGTTCAGAGACATGGATCGATCTGAATGACCGGAGGGACGGAGGAGTAATGCAGCGCGATGGAGCTCGATGGCCTCATCAAGGTCAGACATCATGCCCCGCTGCTGGAATCTGTGTCGAAGGCTGGCAGCAAGATTGTTCAGCGAGTCGGATCGAAGTAAATGACCGGGGGGACAGAGGAGTAATGCAGCGCGAAGGAGCTCGATGGCCTCATCAAGGTCAGACATCATGCCCCGCTGCTGGAATCTGTGTCGAAGGCTGATTGCAAGATTGTTCAGAGACATGGATCGATCTGAATGACCGGAGGGACGGAGGAGTAATGCAGCGCGATGGTGCTCGATGGCCTCATCAAGGTCAGACATCATGCCCCGCTGCTGGAATCTGTGTCGAAGGCTGGCAGCAAGATTGTTCAGAGACATGGATCGATCTGAATGACCGGAGGGACGGAGGAGTAATGCAGCGCGATGGAGCTCGATGGCCTCATCAAGGTCAGTCATCATGCCCCGCTGCTGGAATCTGTGTCGAAGGCTTTTTGCAAGACTGTTCAGAGAGTTGGATCGAAGTAAATGACCGGGGGGACGGCGGAGTAATGCAGCCCGGTGGTGCCTGATGGCCTTATCAAGATCAGACATGATGTCCCGCTGCTGGAATCTGTCTCCAAGGCTGGCAGCAAGATTATTCAGAAACAGCGATTGATCTGGATGACCGGGGGGACGGAGGAGTAATGCAAATCAATATTCTCCGTTAGTGAATCCAAGATCACCACTGCTATCTCACTGTGAAAGGTGTTGCATGAGCGCAAAATGGAGGGTGATCGCAGTCGATACACACCTAGGGAGCTGAAACTGCAGTACTTGACCACCGAAGGCCTGCCAGTGCAAGGGGAATGATATGGCGAGTGCTCAGCGATCCCTAGAATTTAAAGGCGACCTGCAAGGCCAAGGTGAGGCTGAGGCTCTGTTAGATAACTACACGAGGCTGGTGCGTTGCAGCCTGTAAAGTACATATGCAAGTTGCAAGTGGGATTGAAACCGCACTACAGCCGCGCATCGGGTCAAAATCCCATACAAAAGAGCACGAGGGTATAGACATGATGAGTTCACTGGCCTTCAATTACATACTACTAGTATGTCTTCGAAAATATCGCAGGCATGTTTTAACATTAGTTTACTTCAAGCACGGGCCCTTGTCACACTGCGGGCAAAGTCGAAAAGGTAAGGCCGTTCAGATGAAGATCAAACGGGGTGGGAATGTAATACAACATATGGATAGGTGGCGCAGTAGATGCGGCGCAGAAATTTTAAAAGGGAGAGGAATCCTCGACGACGACAAAGTGTAAAATATCAAGGTTAACACTATCCCACTAGTTTGAGACCATTTATTTTAGATTCTAAATCATATAGGAAGGCTTGCCATTCTTCGTCTGAACTCAAAGACGTGACGCCACGGGTCGGGATCCCAATTGATGCGCAAAATGTTAAATCACTGCAAGATCATTGAAACCCAATCCGGACGGCCGTGATTTTATGTGGCAAACACATTGTAGCTCCTCTATACACGCAATCTCAATTTTAAACCATGTCCGCATGTATGGCCAGCTCATGGCCAGCTCGATTTTTAACACTTTGTTCGTCAGGCAACGGGGTTAGGGATATACATGGGATGTAAAACTTTCGTTCCAAGGTCGCCACTGCAGCCGCAGAATACTGATGTCACATTTCCTCAGACTTTGTGTTTTATAGTTCGGGCTTCTCTTTTTCTCGTTTGCCCGCTCATGTGATTCGAATGAATATTCGCTGCTCTGGCGCTGCAGCGCAGCTCAGCGTCAGCGTCAGCGCTCATATCAACTCGCCATCAGCACTATCAGCTCGCCACAATAGCGCCGTTCACAGTAAAATCGCCTCTGATACAGGAAACTTACAAAGCGCCTCGATGACATTATCCAGGAGTCTTCAGCACTCAAGTCACATCTCGTTCAGCAACTCAAAAATCTCAGCAACGCAGTTCCCGAGCTAGTCAACTTTGATATCTCTGTTAGTGTTTTCGCTCCCCTTTCTGAGGAAGACTACTTATTTGTATAACTGTAGCTCGCCCAACAAGTAATTCCACACCTTAGCGACGCCCGTAGTGCCAAGGCTCCGTTTCAGCTTGCAACAGTGTTGTCGTACGCCAGGCAGACTGCAACGTCCACTGTCGCCAAGGACATGAAACCTGGGACCTCCTGCTTCGAGGCGGTTGGTGAAGCTATTGCCCAGTTATCAGCGGAGTGCAACAAGTTACTCCCTTTGGCAATGGAACCTGAGAACGTGTTCAAGAGTAGGCTTCTTTTAGCTTTGATATTCGTCAAATATCATGCTAACGATGGCCAAGTCTCTGGCACACCACCGTGGGTCCTACGAATTGAGGAGATCAGAGCCAGAATGACTACCAATGTCGAAGCCGAGCAGAAAGCCGCACAGCTGCAGGAGGAAATACAAGGACTTTCACGGAGTCTCAAGACGAAAGACCAAGTGATACAGAAGTCAGAGGTGAAGATCGAGCACATGGAACGGCGCATGGAAGCAGTCAAGGAGCAAGTGGATACCATTGGAGATCTTGACATCGAGCTCTCGAAAGCGCGCAAGCAGGAACATGCATACAAAGAGGCAATGGAACAACTTTAGGCAGACCTGGATATGTTCGAGCAAGATAATGCGAAACTGAAGGCGTTGGTTGCGGGTTCGGAGCGACAAGGTATGTTTCTTTATATTGGGGTCAATTGCACGGTCTGATAACTTGCCGTGTCCAGCTGCTAGCACACAACCTGTCGATTCAGAGAATGTCCCCATGGAGGGTAATGTGGAGACACCGCACCTTCTGGAGCAGGTCCGTGCAGGTCTAGACCCATCTCATCATCGTTGTTCTGACTCTCACATAGATCAAGGCTCTTCGTGGCACCGTCCGCTTCTTGCGCACAGAAAACTCGTATCTCAAGGGACAGGACCTACTCAAGGAAATACAAGCACTACCACATCTCCCAGAACATATCAGTCGCGTACGTACACCTCCGCTGGACCCCTCAGGACAATCCGACACAGATGAATCCGATACAGAGCTTCCGCCCGCTCCTCCTACCATTCGCTCGCTCGCCACAGAAACTAAGGTTCTCTACCGGGACATCATCAAATTCTCTTCATCGCCTCGTGTTGTTGATCTATCCGCTCTTCATGCAAAGAGAGCAGAAAGTGATTGTAAAGGTGGGAAGATGTGGATGCGGAGGAAGGATAGCCCTGCTCAGCAAGTCCTTGATCGGAAAATAGAGGCCGAGAGACTTAGCAGACGCATCAGAAGCCTATTGGATCGTGCAAATGCGCTATGAGGGGTTTCATTAATATCTCCAGTGATTGTATTAACTAAATACATAGTTCACACTCGCTCGTTCTATCTCTAGTAATGATCATTTCCCCCGACTAGGGATACAGGTTGAGCCACTCCTCTATGTGCCGCAGTTAGAGTACAGAGAAATCCAACAAACGACTACAAATCATTCAGATTCATTCTAGATCCCATGAAGCTAACTCCCTCTGCTTCGTTTTTATGTACAATCCCAGAGTATCCCTTCGTGCCAAGAGGTAGTCGTGGATCGCGTCGGTTAGCTCTGCAAGGTCTCAATGTCGTCAAGGAAGTTCTATTCAAAGACTGTCAATACATACCCTATCGAGCGAGAGCACAACTCGACACCGCTCTTTCAAACCCTCGATGTCGATGGAGCAACTTGCAAAATGACTTATGATATCAGTGCTTGATACAACAAGTTCCTCCGGCTCAAGGTCATCGATGCATAGTCGAGCATCTAATGCATGGAAGATGCGATATGGATCCAGAGGAATCTGGGCGGCGTCCAGCTCTCTATAGAGCTTGACAACAAAGAAGGTTTCTGAGAATGTTGATCGTCCAAGTCCAGGATGACTGTGCACCAAGATCTTCTGTATTTGAGCGGCACGAGCAAGTGAGCCTGACCCTAATGCTGTTGCACGTAAAAGAATTTGGCTATTTCCAACATGGCGCCATGCAGGGGTAAAGTTGTCTCCATGAAGCTTGATCGCTCGTTTAGTTTCAGCTCTTGGTTCCACGTGGACACAGTGAGCACCCTCCAGAGGCTGGTCATATGGCTGATAGAAAATCCCGTCACTTATCCGGTTAAGGCAGGATATGAGGCTTGCATATTGACTGGCAGGAAGTGTAACAACCTTGCCTTTCCTCGCCACTGGAAAGCATTCATCTGTGCTCCCAGCCATTGCCTGTAGGTCATGGCGCAAAGTTCCTCTGAAGTCTGTACCGAAATACTCCTGGGCTATTGATCGATAGTCTTGGATAGCCTCAGGTAGTTCGTCGTGTAAGAGCAACGCTCTGAGGTTGCTCCCTCTGCAAAACGACTTCATAAAAGAGAGTTCGACCTGTCCGCCTGCATGACGTAGTCAGTGGTGCTGATGAGGCAGCACCATATGCGGGTAAGGATGATGTGCTTGTACTTACCAAGCTGGCGATTTGTTCTCGTTTTCTGGATCATCCCATTAAATCGTTCAAATGGAAATGCCCACCAAGCGTGTACTGGTCCAAATGAGCGCAGACACTCCGCCAAGTGCTGTGTAGCATGATTGTTGTTGGTCTTCACTGCCGCTGGCCCGAAAAGCTGGATGGCGGTCGTCAGATAGTAAGCATAAT
>NW_024539673.1:0-91079 GCF_016647785.1 Suillus fuscotomentosus | reverse complement strand
TCTAGAGCGACCCTTCTTTCCAACATAAGGCCATATAACAGACGGACGATGATATCCACTACTTGAGACCGGTCTTTGATCTCTATCGATGACATATGCAAAGACGTCAACTCGTCTCTCCATTTTGTTTCGTCGAGGAGTAAGCCTAACTTCGCCTGGTGATGCTGGAGGTGGGGCGACTTGTACGCGAGCAGACAGGATAAGGATACCTTTTGCAGTTCCCGATCGGGATGGGATAGGAGGGAGAGGTACAGTTCTCGTAGTGTATTTGTGGAGTGCAGAGCCTTGGGATTGCTAAACTTGCTGAACAGCGTCAACCACGCCTGAAGCTTATATTTCGGCAATCGTGATAGAGCATCCGGACTTGCGATTGAAATGAAGTATGTCACCAACTCGCGGTTATGTTTTTTCCGCCAAAGAGTACATTGTCCGAGAGTGAGGAGGATCTGAGCTTCGAACGTGACGGGATCAACCGTCAGACGATTTTGTTCCTATGTCACATCGTTAATAGGACGCTAGTTGAAGTGCTAACTAGAATACCGTACCGAAACGATGATTTTGCGGGTTGAAATGTATCTAGCCAGCTTACAGCAGCACCCCGAACCCGATGTGCGGTGGGGTCCCCTCCAAGATCGCTCTTCTTCCCAGGGATCCATGACATCTGATCATCCTTGTAGCAGTCAGCCAGTCAGGAATTTGATTGGCTCCCTGCGGTTGTTGTAGCTCCGAGAATATGATATTCCAGACGACATCGCCAAAATTCTGGGCTAAGGAAGAGAGAGCTTGTGACGCTGGGGACCATATCGGTCGTAAGTTGACCTTCAGTTGAGCTAATATGACATCAGCGAAGTGCCTGCATAAATGGGACGGTATACGTACAAACAAGCCACCGAATACAGATATCAGCGGAAAGTGAACCATCATCTCTCACGACCTGGTATAATCTGCCTATTCGAAGAACGCGCTCGCGCACGCCATGCATGTCAAGGGACACTTCGTCACCCTGCAGACAGCGCTTCAACGCTTCGTGTTCTGCGGGAGAAGATTTGACCATCTTCGATGTCAATAATGCCAAGACATTTGAACGCAATGTTCGAGAAGGGGAAAGTAGCCGTGATTGCAGACGGGAATATACTTGGGCGATTGGAAGAGACTGAGATGAAGAAGGGCTATTTTGTGTCAGCAAGAACAAACCAGAATGAGGTCACGGAATTACCATGCTTCGAGAAGTGCGACTAGACCTATCAATACTTTATCAGACCACGACCAATGCTCCACGATCTCTGCCGTCCAGGCCGATAAATCCACTTGCGTTTCCCAGGAAGCTGATTTGCATCGAGACAGAGCTTGCATGCATGTTCCGATCACCCAGGCCGCATTGGCATGTGATGCTTGCCAATTCGCCTCGGGTGTCGGCGTGTTTAGTGCGCGTTCAATGATGGGCACCAATAAGGGCGCCAGTGAGTCGACGAATATGGAGAGACTCATGATATCGTACAAGTGATCCACCGACTCATCACTAATTTCCCAGCTAGATAAGTGGGTTTGTATCCACCTATCGACGCTTCGCTTCCAGACGATATCGACCTCGCCCAACTTTCCGGAATGTTGCAGAGATGCGAGAAGACGCAACGTGAGGGTGTGCTCTGCCTGAAGGAGAGTAGGGGTTGCTTTGAGAAGGGCGGGTAGTCCGACAAGCTTCCAACCACCCCATCCTAGCTCCGCAAGGACACCGCAGAGCATTAAGCCGAAGGAAGGAACACCAAGAGCCCGAGCGACAAATGCACGTCCTGGCCCTGTGGACATTGACATGTCACCAGCAGTGAGAAGTGAAGACGTAAAATTCAAGATTTCGGAATGCAGAGGTACATCAAGCGGCAGCGAAGCCAGTCTTGAGGCAAGTCGTGTTAGATGGTTTGCTACAGGTACAAAGTTTAACGGGTACGCAAGACTGAGAAACAATGACGACATACTAGACAGTCGCGATCCTTGACGAACTGCACATATGACAGACGTAATTTGCATGACACGTTGAAGATCTTGGTGATTCGCGCCACCAGTCTGCGATACGGCACAGAAGCGATCAACGATGAGGCTCGCAACAACCGAAAAGTCTTCCGGGCCATTGCAGTGGTGAATCAAGGCGGTCAGCACACGCCGAAGGAGTGTATACGACAATTCAGGGCGATCACTTGTCAGGTGGCAGTCAATGAGAGAAGCTATCGATGATCCTGCACTTGTGTGTAAGGTTTGGGAAATAGACTGCAGGCGTATTAAAATTAGCACCTAAATTTGAGCAGCAATACGCACTTTGCATGCAAAGATCATCATCCAAGCGCTGGCATCCTCGACGCCTTCTAAATTCTTTGCCATCAAAATTACAGCTCTCTCCCTCGCAACGCTCTTCAGCCGCCGGAGTACGGAACCCCAAACCTCGGCTGCGGCGCGCTGGACATCAGAATTGCACGTTGGAAGCACCGCGCGAAAAGAAGACCACGTCTGGTCCAAAAGATCGAGATTGATTGACGGTACGAGAAGATACCTGAATAGTCCTGAGAGTGTCGCCAGGAGAGCTGTAAGGGAGGGTGCTGATATGGGTTGTGGCAGAAGTCGCAAGAGGACGTCTAGTAAATCTGCATATGATGGAGCAAGTGTGGTTCGTAGATCGTGAGCTAGCTTATTCAGGAGGCTAAATAATTATACGGTTAGAGAATATTGAATCAGGTGTTAAATTGAGAGGCGTACTCAAGCAGAGCTATCAAAGCTTCATTGTCTGATGCATCCAAGGCACTTTTCCATAAGTCAATGATATCCTTCCAGTTATGCAAGAGTATGGGCATAGATATTGAAAGCGAGTCAACCTTGTTCGCGAACTGAATAAACGCTGGAGAGAGATTGAGCTGCCGCCATTGCTGAAGAGCTAGATAAAAATGGGATTCGTTGTCCTAGACCTGCTTCAGCAATCCACGTGGATCGATGAGACCAACCTCAAACTTACCGAAATATCATGATCGAACTTGGTGAGGTCAAGAGCAGATGGCAGATGGACCTCCTTCAGGCTTTTCTTGTATGATTGATGCTAAATGATGCGCGGTTAATCAAGCGAATGAGCTCGACAATATTTGAAGCACCTTGAATCGGTTCGCGCGGGGAACTGCACTGGTTCCCTCGCCTGAGTCTGAGTCCGAATCCATGGCTTTCAAAATGTCGCAAAGGACTGTCAGAAAAAAATGTCGCGCTACCGTTTATGAGGACAGATGGCGGTCATGAAACACTGACTGCTCCGGTTGGCTTTCGGTCTAAAATTTGTGATCTCGAAAAGGTTGTTTGGATCAGAAGCCTTTGCCAAACAGTCCAATCCCGCAGGTACAGCTTCCGTTAAAGACTTACACGGGTCCCGAAGTTGTAGTTGTTCCGTGCACACTGCACAACCAGATGTCCGAAGAATCAGGTTTAAGCGCCATTCTCGAAGGAATTCTCCAGGCGCACTTATCATCACCAAATGACTCGTCTTACGAGAGTGCTAAAGCGAAACTTGCTCAAGAACGTAGTGGCATAGGCCGCAATTCACGCCTGGTGAAGATTCTGAGTTACGAAAAGCTCATCTTAGTCCTGGCTCTCGTACTTCTTCCCCTCGGTCGTCACTTCCGTGAACGGCGGGAGTTTTCCGTTGTTTGGCTGGAGAAATCCATCGAAACAGTAATGGGGGTAGGTTTCTTTAAGTTCATTGCAACTATCTTTGCTGCCCAGTGCTAACGCAACTGTCCATTTACCAAGCTATACCTTCGATTTATTGTGTCGCAGACTGATACCATGAAGAAATTAGCGTCCGACGACGATTTCCCAGATTACAAGACTGTAAATGCCACCCTAGAACAGGCTGATGATGATGGTCCCGAGGGTGCTGAAGCTCAGAGACAGATTGGCCTATGGAGAATGCAGATCACTAACTCGCAAGACATATCAGACCTTGCGGTTTTTGATGATGTATTCGATAAGATCGATACTTGTGCCGAGGAAGTATTTAGTACATGTATTCACACTGACATAGGTGAGAAGACCAATGCGTACCTAGGCGCCTTGAAACACTACCGTCACAAGATCACAACAATTTTGCGAAAAAAATGGTTGGAAGAGAGCAACGATGCCATAGAGGCAAACGATGTCATGCGACGATATGACAAGATAACAGCTCGTATTGCTGTGTGGTTGTCACCTCAGGATGATGCAAGCAATGCACCCATTCCCCTGTTGTCTGCTTGGCTGCTAGAATATGCATGGTCGTCTCTCAGTGTCGTGAAGGAAGGGGTGATTGAAGTATGTATTTATCCTCAATCTCTGGGTTCAGTACCACGCTAACTAGCTACAGATTTGCAGGTGGTTTGAGCCCCTTCTCGAGTACTACCCTGCTCTTCATGCCAAGAGCCATGAGATGGACGACAAATCAGAGGTAATGATCCACAATGTCGTAAACCATGTAGTAAGGATCTATGCACCAGATGCAGATGTACAGGTATGGTGGATGTATCTATCACAAGCTGCTCGCTGACGATCGTGACGAAAGCTATGTCATTTCTTGTGGGAGCGTCGAAACAGTCAAATATTCCACCTTCACAACGCCATGTCGACAATCAGCCAGAAGGAGATCCAACAGGACCGTCCAAAAGACATGGTGCAGGTCAATATCGCTTTCAACAAACTTCCAGGAGATGAGAAACGAGTATTCGAACAACTTCTTTTATCAATGAAGAACATTTCGAAAGGGAACTCGCGCTTTAGCCAGGGCAGGGGTACCTATGCTATGTGTGTCACGAAATGGAGGTGGCGAGACAAGACACTGAAGAATGCAAAACGTGACATCGAACCCTTGGTCAAGGCAGTATTGCTCGAACTACGAAAAGCAAGGGAATACAGAACTGTGATCTTGGCGGACTCCATTATCGCTGGCCTCAGAAAGCAACTTGAGCATATTCTCGTTCAAATGATGAAACCAAACTTTCACTTTCGACTTAGTGACAAATTTGCGACGAGTACAATGTGGCAGTGGTGGGACGACATAGAAATTCCCAAGGGTGTCACTCCCATTACGTCTGCTAACATAGATGAAGCCTTCAAGTCGAAGCTGCAACAGATTCAGCTAGAGCAACGGGATCAGGATGCGATAAAAGAGCTTGTCACATACGTCAAACATATGGCCTGTGCCCAAGCAACAACTGAAAAGGATAGCGCGCTGAATTCGGAGGTCGCCAAGACGTTGAATGCCCTTGTACATGTAAGTACTTGATAGTTCATCAAGCCTGCATGTAACTTACACACGCATCAGGCTCTCAAATCCAACAGCACTCGTCTCCATGACTGTGACATGGCAATGGATCCAGATTTGTCTTGCGATGTCAGGGTGGCCGTTCCATTCAAGATTCCCAAAACAAAGGACCAGATTCATGCAACCATTCTAGAGCCTGCTTCCTCAAAACGTCACCGATCAACCACCGGTTCGTGCATTGCGTTTGATTGGATACTTACTCTGTCTCACCTCTGATACCTAGTCTCTGAATCGCCTGGCGCAATGAAGAAAAGGGCTCGCAGCTCTCCCTTTACTATTTCTGACTCTGATGAGGATCTCGTTGGTTGACTCTGATGCCATTCTTCATATGGTTTTGCTGTTTTGTCAGAGTTTCTCTGCGTGCTTTTGTATAACTCATCACTAAACCTTTTAATTCAATCACGTATCATACTTCGCAGTTGATAATTTCATGATCATGCGGAATTTTGGCGAGTGTGATCCTGCCTCTTTTGGATCGACGAGAGAACGACAATGGCACATGTTACTTACCTTAAGTCTCTGCAGTGATTGGCCATCACTGCGCGAAAGCCGGCTGGAGACAACTTGCACGAACATCACCTTGGGAATTCTGACCTTTCGATGAATGGAACTTGAACTCAAATTATGTAACATTTGATGGAAAGCTCATTGATATTCGTTCAGCAAAAGAATGTGTTGAAGTTGGATTAGTTGGCCATGCGATCATACTCATGTAGTGTGCATTCCCTCGCTTTATATTTGATGACGCCATAGCTATTAAAAGCACGCAGATCTTAGATATATTAACCACAAGCAGTAGTATGAAGTACAAGTGTGGTTGTACATATCGACGATCGTGGTCGTGTGCCATGTTGAGCTGTGCTACCAGGGTTTCTGTATGGTACACGGCGTATCAGTTATACAATCCTAAAAAGTCACAAACAAGGGCACATGACAAAAGGCAGTTCGAAATACAGAAAAATCAAAGTGCCGAAGGTAGCAAAAATGGGAACAACAGCTTGAAGGTGAAGGTAAGAATAACTGAGCAAAACTAGTAGGCAATGGCTTGGGGTGGATGGTCTGTTGGAGGGGTACACATGGACCACATAGTTCCGTCTACGCAGTAAGCAGGTGGAGGAGCCTCAAGATCTGAGTGAGCGGGGGACAGCTCGCCCTTGTATATACTAGAGCGATTCGAACGTGGTGGTGCGCACGGCGAGGAGAGCTGACACTTCGGAATGGAAGGTACGTATAATTGCGTCGGGTCTGGATCCGAAAAGTCCCAAGAACCATCGTCCTGCTGGTGAGCCACTCGCATCGGTTTCCGCACTGGAAAAAAACCATAAGAATGGTACTTCTCCCTTGAGCAGCGGGAACTTACTGAAACTGAACTTGGACTCAGTCGAGAGTCGAGTATTATCTAATGTGAAGATGCGCCGCATGCGGGGGGAGAAAGCTGCATCGACTTCATCAGCTGGTCTGCGACGCAGGCGTAGGAGAAGCCATGTGATGAGCGCAAACAGGAAGACGCCGACAACGCCAACGGTCACGGCTACGGCTACAGCATGCCAGTCTCTCGGAGGACTGAAGCCAAGGTCCGTCTCAGTCTCAGTGGGAGAGATAGAGGTATCGGTGGGACTTCCATCGTCGGTGAAAGGCATGATTATGGTGCTTCAATGAATCTACGGTTGATCTGTGGGTCACAACTCGGAAGGTATTATTCAGTATGAACCCACCGCACGTAAAATGTCTATTTTCGGACACAAGTTGACAACGAGTGAGTATAGAAACAGTCAGAATTATCTGTTTATTCCAAGCGAGCCGACTGTCAGCATGCTCTTGGTGTTGTATAGGTAGTACATACTACGGTTTGACTATACAGTGCTGGATTAGGAAGGTCTAGCAGTTGATGTGAGTAGACAAGTCGCAATTAGTAGTACTTGGAGAATCGACGCGTGATAAACGCCTGCCTGGATGCGCGAAGGTAAAGGAGCGACGATGAATGTGGTGAGAGACCAAGAGAGTGATTATGCCATGTCTTAATTTCTCTTGTTATAAGCTTTCGCCTCCAAGGGCTTCCTTGTGCTTCGATCAAAGATCAAATTGGGTTAGTGTGCGAAATATATTATTAATTACATAATGTAATGTTTCTGGATATTCTATCTTCACTTCCAAGTTTCTTCAAGTCGACTTCTTGATTTCGCAGAGACAAGTACGAGAATACTGTTAGCATCGTTACATAACGACCCGCCCATTCATCCTGCCTCATAAAGCGCCACTTGCAAAGCTCAAGAGACTAGGCCGATCGGAGTCCTCAGGCAAAACCGATATCGAATCGTGGCTAGTCTTAGCGACAAACCCGTCGCACGAGATGGATGGTGAGGATACGAGCGGACAATTATGGGACAGAGATCTCGTACAAGAGGACTGGCAAAAGGCCATGCAAATCGCGCAGGGAAGACTTTTAACCAGCAGTACCAGAATTCGCCTGCAGTTCTTACAGGAAGAACTTTTATGGCTTGCGAACAACGGAGGCACGTGCTGCAGTTCACAGTAGTCGGGCAACATTGTAATTTCAAATTGTTTTCCAGGATTGAGCCTGAGGCAAATCATGGATGTTTTCCAACTCCTGACGCAAACATATCCCCGATACGTTGATGGCGCTTCCCGCGATGCCGTCGAGGAAGTGGGAATGACATTGATTGAGAAGGATGAGACAGCTGATGCTGGCCAAAAATTGGGAGTCACAGAGCAAGTTCTAGGATGGCTTGCGAACGAAGTATCACACATAGCTAAGCGTGGTTCACCAAGGTCTGGTTCTCATCTCTCACCGCTAGATATTGGCTGATATTGGCGTATAGCACATATGCTCCTGCAGATATCTTCGTTCTCTTAAGTTGGGCATGCGGGCTTTATGCAACGTGTCTGCGGTCCTCTCCTGGCTTTACTTCATCCCCTTCATGGAAAGTGCTCGTCGAAATTTTCGCGACACTTCTTGATATGCAGCTTAACCGCTCTACGCGGACAAAACCAACTATGCAGAAAAGTGCATTTGTTCGTACACGCAGGGCCCTTAGGTCTGTACCGGAAGAGCTTCCCACTCTCATGGCAACACTCGTAGCGGAAGCAAAATCTAGTCAAACTCCCCTTATACAGATTTCGTTGCTGAGTTCTGCTGTGGATGTGACGCTTCGTCTGAAAAATGTGAAGGACAAATCGCTCACCCAAATTCCTTCCGCGATCAAGGTAATATAAGCATGTTCTTCTAGTGTGGTACCTGCTGAATGCGATACCAGAATGGCATCCTCGATCTTTATACGACTTGCGTTGTGATGTCCAAAAATCCTGTTCCGTCGCACTCCTCTGTAAGGTGCCTATATCTGTTACCTGATATCAAATCTCAATATACGTCGTGGCAGAGCGCGCTTCAGGACTTCATAGGGACTTGTGTAACCTCTAGCGATCTAACAGCAACTGTATTACCAACTATGGAAAAGGCACTTTTGCGATCACCAGAATATTCACTAAGTGGTATGTATGTACATTAGGTTTGTCAATATCCGACTAACTGCTTGCAGTGATCGCAGATTTTTTACTTGCGTACTCTCATAACCTCGACTCCGCTACATTCAAAAAGCTCCTTACTGCCTCCCTCAACTCCGCCAAGTCTAGCAACCCTGCCGTGCGCACGAATGCAACAGGTCTTTTCAAGGTCCTGATCTCCAAGGGCATCGATTCTACCAGCGTTAGTGCAGCGCTCACGGATGTTTTGACACCGCCCAAGACTGGTAAAACCACAGGTCCAGAGCATCGACTTACGCTTTATGCAATGCTCGCCACGATGCCGCCAAGCGCTGAGGTTTCGGCTACTGTTTTCCAGAATGTGCCTCAGCTACTCGTGAAGGAAACGAATGACGCGGCTATTGGGGTGCTGGTATCGATCATGGCGGTGCATCTCACTTTTATCCTCAAGGCAAGTATAGAAGTACCTACAGACGCGATAGCTGTGATTGCGAAGGAGATGACCAACACGAAGCCTGTCATCAGGAGAGCCTTTGTATCTATCGCTGGGTCAGCGCTTTGGAACGTTGACAGGGTCGACACCGATGCTGTTTTGGCTTTTTCAACGGGCATCATAAGTGCTCTTGAAACTAACCTAAAGGTTGTGACCGCAAATCCTCTGACTGCAGCAGTTGGTCCATTGGAGGGATATGTTGCCCTCGCTCTGTTCATGGGTCCCTTGACAAACACGGGGAAGTTTGGTATGTTCATTCTCTTCGGTCGATGCTGCGTTTCGTACTCATTTCTTCAAGGTGATATCATAACTCGCAACGCATCCATCGAAGTTCTGACCGGCACACAAGCCAAGCCTTCATTCGTCATTTCGGATAAAATATACCAAAAATTGACTGACGTAGAAGACGAGCTGTGGCTTTTACGTGCCGCGAACCTATCTCTTTTCCGCCTGAAGAACGAGCTGCTCAAAAGCGAACAGTTACGGCCAGTATAATCGTCTTACATTACTTCTTTCATTTTGACATCATTCTCAGGTTGCAACTCGGCTCCGTTTTGGTTCATCTTTCCATTCACTCGCAATCATCTGAAGTTCGCAGGGTAGCGATTCAGACTATCGAAGCAGCTGTTCAATCACTCCCACAGCTTGTCATTTCGATCCTGCGCGAAGCACTGACAGCTTCATTGGTCAAAGAGAAGTCGGCTGTCGTCAAGAATGCATCAGTGACAGAAGAGACGGAACAACCTGCTCCAGACAATCAGCGAAGGTGTGCGGCACTGATACTGTGCTGTGGCAATAAGGGAGAAGCCGGTGCGGGGGAGAGAGACGATCAACTAGTAGACCTCATTGTTCTGGCACATCACTCTGCCGTTTGTGAGCTTCCTCCTTCACTACCCTATCGACTGCTGCTGAACACTTTAAAAACGCATCAGGTCCTCCATCCCGCATGCTATGGATTGAGTTGTGCCAGAAGACTGGCGTGGACCCGCACAATTTAATTTCTCGTCGGGTTGACCAAGCGATGTCGAGCATTTTGACAGCATCCACTATTGATTCGAAGGTATTTTTGTATGTTCACGTTTTCTGAACGCGCTGACAATTATGGATTTTAAGTTTGGCTTTGCGGACGCGAGCTATCGAGCGATTAGCACATTGGCGTTTGTATGTCCCCAAAATGTATTACCGAAGATCATGGAGCAGTTACGAGCCGATATCGACCCTTCGAAAATCAATGCACTGTCCGAAGCTGAGTTCGGTATCTGGGAAACGCCAGAAGGCATGACGTACGTAGATGGTAAGTAAATGAATCATAGGAATTACGCCATATTCATTGTGTTCTTGTTGCGCAGTTCTTTCCTCTCAGAAGGGAGAGGAAGGTCCTAAGAAGGGGAAAGACGCTGATATTGCCCGCTGGGAGGCCGAGCTTCGTAAATCGCTTGCGAACAAGAAGGGTGGCGCGACAGCTACGCTGTCGAAGCAAGCTCAAGCCCTCGTACAAGCACAGCTGGACAAGGAAGCAATTGTGCGACAGCGAGTCACCACTATCAAGCTCAATCTGCGACGAGGGTTGTCATACATTCAGAGTTTAGCGTCTATTAATGTCCCCGAGCTGCGAATGTATGTTTCCTCCATTTTAGCGCTGTTATTGGAGGGAGCTATGGGTCAAGGATCGAGGCTGATTGGATCGCAAGCATTTGAAGCCTATTTGGTAGGTCTGTGTGGGTTTCCTTTGGGCGCTTTGCACTCATATCTTCCGTCCTAGGACCTCGCCAAGTGCTGCTCAGCACGTTTGGACACGTTCCACAAGTGGGTTGGTGTGGCGACATTGCGAAGCCTTGGGATAGCATCGGTGCCCGAGGAACTGCAGGCTGAACAACTTAGCTGTAGGTTTTATCTGTCGTCTGGAAAACAAGTGATGTGTTAACAATTCTCTAGCTCTTGTGCTACGCGTTCTCTATCGTCTGCGATCGCTATCAGAACAAACTCCGTTTGACGCTGCAACCTTCTCCTATGCATTTCCACTCCTTGCACAGGTGTTACTGAAGGGTGGTGTAGACGCCGGCCAAGATGATGGCGATGAAGCACTCGAACAAATAACTCTCGTGCTCGACATCATCAAGTTTCACTGCAGCGAATGTTTGTCTTCGGTGTAAGAGTTGATGCGTTTCTAATATTCTCGCAGTTTCGGATGCAGCATTTCCCCGAACAGCAACCATGGAGCACGTCCTCCACGCCATAAGACATCAGCCGCGACTTAGCAAGGAAGCGTCATCTGTTCTCATTGACCTCGGGGAGGCTGTGCAGTCGAATGCCACCCGTGATGAGGTCGGTGTGCTCATTGATGGCACACTATTGCAAGAGGTCTACGTCAGGAACGCTTGTCTGCAAGCCATCCAGGTCAGTATCATTTTCTTGCAGTTTGCGCTAATTGTGTTCATCGTTTTCGTAGCCATTCGATTTGACCGATCTTGATTGGTCTCCGCAACTTTGGATAGCCTGCCATGACGATGACGAGCAGAATGCCCGTCTCGCTAATCACGCGTGGGAGGATAATGGCTTGGATGTGCCAGAAGACTTCCTTGACAAGCTCATGAGCTATCTCGGTATGTAGTTCATGTTTCTATACTTAAATTCTAATGTGTCTATTAGAGCACAACAATGCGTACGTTCGAACCAGCACGGCATCGGCCATCGCGGAGGCTGTAATTTATTGGCCTCGAAAGAGTGCACTGACCATAGCTGCTCTACAAAACTTCTACCGGGAAAAGGTATGATTCCTCATCCTTCTTTACGTGCTCGGCTCTAATCAGTTTGAAGGCTAAAATTCTTGCACCCGAGTTCGACCAATACGTTAGTGTCATATTAAACTTTCCGATTATGATCCTCACTTGATGCCCAGGGCATGGTTATTGCTTCTAGCCTCGATCGCTCCGATCCATGGGCTACCCGGGTGGCAGTGGCCCTTGCATTTGAGCACTTGGCTCCGTCATTCACAGAGGACCAGGTTGAACCGTTCTTCGTATTCTTGATTAAGGACGAAGCATTGGGTGACAGGTCATCGGACGTGCGCCGCGGAATGCTTCGGGCTGGAACTGCTGTGATCGATATCCATGGCTCAAAGCGGCTTGCGGGGCTACTCTCGACTTTTGAAGAACATCTAGGTGGCCCGAGTGCTGCGAATGAAACTGGGGATCAAATCAAGGAAGCCGTTGTCATTCTGTTCGGACGCGTTGCTAGGCATCTCGACGCTTCGGATACACGCATTCCCAGCATTGTCGACCGACTGGTCGAAGCTCTCAAAACTCCGGCAGAACAAGTTCAAATAGCTGTTTCCGACTGTCTTGTGCCCCTAGTCAAACTCATGGGCCCAGGTGTTCGCACGCTCGTTGATCACTTATTTGAGGAACTCTTTGATGGATCGAAATATGCCAGTCGACGGGGAGCTGCCTATGGTCTTGCAGGT
Organism: Suillus fuscotomentosus; assembly: GCF_016647785.1. Classification (NCBI taxonomy): domain Eukaryota; kingdom Fungi; phylum Basidiomycota; class Agaricomycetes; order Boletales; family Suillaceae; genus Suillus; species Suillus fuscotomentosus. Next base: position 78,299 of record NW_024539673.1, on the reverse strand, counting down.
ACCATCAAGGGTTTGGGAATAGGCGCCATGAAACAATATGATGTCATCAACCGCCTCCGGACAGCTGCTGAGGATAAAAAGCGTTTTGAAACGCGTCAAGGCGCAATGTTTGCATTTGAAACTTTGTCGAACACGCTTGGCCGACTATTCGAGCCATACATCACATTTATCCTCCCCATTCTGTTGACCGTGTTCGGTGACGCAACAGCAGACGTACGCGAGGCTGCTCAGGATGCAGCAAGGGTGATCATGGGTAATATGTCCGGGTATGGCGTTAAGCTCATTCTCCCTTCATTATTGTCTGGTTTGGACGAGAAACAGTGGAGATCCAAAAAGGGTTCCATCGAATTGATGGGCATGATGGCTTACTGCTCGCCCCGACAACTATCACTATCACTGCCCATCGTCATTCCGCGCCTTACTGGCGTTCTGACGGATACCCATGCTCAAGTCAAAACTGCGGCCAACAAGAGTCTAAAACAGTTTGGAGAAGTCATCAATAACCCTGAGATACAGGCTCTTGTTCCAACGCTACTGAAGGCGCTTGTGGATCCTGCCAAGACGACAAACGCTTTGTCAGCCCTCCTGAAGACATCATTCATGCACTACATCGATCACTCCTCTCTGGCGCTGGTGAGCTGCTGCTTCAAATTGCTGTTTTCAAAGCTTATGGGTTCACAGGTCATACCCATTATCGAGCGTGGATTACGGGAACGAGGGACGGAAGGCAAGAAGAGAGCCGCCCAAATTGTTGGCAATCTCGCATCTTTAACGGACTCCAAGGATTTTGTGCCGTACCTGTCTTCGCTCTTACCGTTGGTGCATGTTGTTCTGGTTGATCCCGTGCCAGAAGCACGCGCGACTGCTGCAAAGGCGCTCGGGACGCTCGTTGAACGTCTCGGAGAAGCCCACTTCCCTGACGTTGTCCCTGGACTTTTGAGAACGCTTAAGACCGACACCTCTGGTGTTGATCGACAAGGTGCGGCTCAGGGTCTCAGCGAAGTGCTTTCCGGACTTGGCATGGAACGACTTGAAGGCCTTCTCCCTGACATTATTGCAAATGCGCAGTCCCCTCGGAGTACCGTCAGGGAAGGTTTCATGTCTCTCCTCGTATATCTACCGGCTACCTTCGGCGCTCGATTCCAACCACATTTACCGAAAATCATATCCCCCATCTTGAGCGGACTGTCTGACACGGAAGAGTACGTTCGGGAAGCTGCTATGCGAGCAGGGCGGATGATTGTAACCAATTACTCCACCAAGGCGATTGACTTGCTCCTTCCTGAACTTGAGCAAGGCATGTTTGATGCCGGTTGGCGCATTAGGGTGAGTCCTTTTTTGCAGCATATTTTTACATGACTTTATCACCGGTCGTCAGCAATCATCAATCACTCTGGTTGGAGAGCTCTTATTCAAGGTATCGGGCATTAGTGGGAAGGCTGAAGTTGAAGATGAAGAGGAAGTGGCCGAAGTTGCAGTCGTAGAATCTTCTCGCCGCGCGCTCACAGATGTTCTTGGAGAAGAACGCCGTAACCGGATTTTATCGGCATTATACCTTGCAAGACAAGATGCAGTCAACGTTGTTCGGCAATCTTCTGTTCACATATGGAAGGCACTTGTGCACAATACACCCCGCACTGGTGAGTCACGCGGATGTGTCTGATGGTTGCAATTGATGATGACGACATAGTACGCGAAATTCTCCCGGAGCTTGTTGGTCAGTTAGTGAAACTGTATTCCAGCGAAGAGTTCGAACAGCAAGAGGTAAGTTTACACGGCATAATTAAATATTTCTTCGTTCATCTCTTTGTTCAAGACTGCCAGTCGTACCACGGCAGAGCTAAGCCGCAAGTCCGGCGAGAAGGTTCTGGGCGAAATTTTCTCAATTCTTCATACCAAGTCGCATTCTCCTGATATTCGTACCCGCGAAGGTGTTTGCCTTATGCTGTGCGATGTAATGTAAGAACGCTTCTTTTCTCCCCTTTCGTAGTGTCTCACGGCATTCAGCGAGAGCACATCCGATGCACAACGTGATGGCCATGAAAACGAAATCATTAACATGGTCCGTGCCTCTCTAGTGGATGACGACACTAGTGTACGTTCGGCGGCTGCAAAGGCATTCGATGTGCTCCAAGAGCATCTCGGTGCAAAAGCGATTGACCAGACGATCCCTACTTTGTTGGAGGCTCTACGCCAGCCTGGTGCAAGTTCAGACACTGCACTTCAAGCTTTGAGGGAGGTCATGTCGGTGTGTATCGTCCTTTTTGTTTGTGAACAAGGATGTACTCACCCAATTAAAGGTCCGGGCGTCTACTGTGTTCCCTGTTCTCATCCCGACCTTGATTGCCACACCTATGACGGTTTTCAATGCTAGAGCTTTAGCGTCTCTTGTTACCGTTGCTGGGCATGCCTTGAGCAAGCGCCTTATTGTCATCCTTGGAGCATTAGTGAAGGTTTTGGAAGAAGACCAAGATGATGAACTACGGGACGCTATTGACGAGGCTGTGCGCGCACTTCTAGCCTCAATAGAAGACCCAGAAGGTTTGAACACCTTGATGTTACTCTTTCTTGGATGGTCAGTTGCTCCTGCTCTGTAAGCTTGCATATTTACTTATCGTCTTCTGGCTCAGGGCCAAGAGTGATGCACCAAAACGGCGGATTAGCTCCTGTAATCTCTTTGCAGTGTTCTGCGAGGAATCTGACCTAGACTCGTCGTTATACCGCGTTGACTGGGTCCGACAACTTGTGTCTCTCTTCGATGACCAAGAGGTTCCAGTCCATACTGCGGCTTGGCAGGCATTTGATGTATTCGTCAAGTCAGTGCCAAAGGATGAACTGGAGTCCCTCGTGGTCCCTCTGCGCCGGACGATCGAGAGCACTGGTGCACCTGGCCGATATGTTCCTGGATTCAGTCTGCAAAAGGGAGTCGCACCCACCGTCCCTATCATTATCGCTGGTCTCACGAATGGCAGCAACGAACAACGCGAGAATGCAGCGTATGCTATTGGAGACTTGGTGGAACGGACGGAGGAGTCTGCTATCAAACCTTTCGTGGTGCCATTCACTGGGCCACTCATTCGCGTTGCAACACAAGCCACCACATATCCTCCTGGTGTGAAGACCGCCATCCTCAGTGCACTGGCCTCTATGCTTGAGAGAATCCCCGGTCATGTTAAACCGTTCTTCCCTCAGCTTCAGCGCACGTTTGTGAAGGCAGTTAGCGACACATCTTCTGCCGTTGTACGAACTCGTGCAGCAGATGCTTTGGGTATCCTCATGCACAGCCAGCCAAGAGTTGATCCTGTTGTTACGGAGCTCATCGCTGGTGTGAGATCAAGCGAGGAGGAGATTGCTGCTAGCTTTGTCCTTGCATTATCGAACGTCGTGAAGAGTTCTTCCGCGCACGGTGGTATTGGAGATAAGGCTAGGGAATCGTGCATTGAACTTGTCCATGACGCATTCCGAGAATCACACGAGGGTGAGTTTTATTGAGAACTGGGGTTGGTCTCGTGCATTTGCTAACGAATCTCTAGATCACTACGTTCAGGCAACAGCAGCATTGATAGCCTCATTGTCAACAAATCCGCAATCACTGAAGCCGATTGTCAAGTAAGTGAAAAGAACGCCTCCATTTGGTTTCACGTATTGATCATCATCACCAGTGCATACCTGATATCTGGAACACCTCCATCGGCCCTCGCATCGCATGCCATCGTTGCTGTCCTATCTCCCGATTCGGACGACTACCTAGACCCAGCGGCCACGCTGTTCGCTAAACTGGGGCTCTTGCGCAGTGTGGCTCTGAAAGTCAAAGAAAGTGCTGCCAACGAACGCTCCACTATATCACGACCTGCGAGAGAAGCCAGAGATATATTGAAAAACATGGCAGTGGACGAGGAGAGCCTTGCTGGGATATTCTGATATATCTTGGGTGTGCGCTATCTTGATGATCTCACGAACATTTTCCGCGGTCCTATTTACCAATGGGCTCGGGCTCTCAAAAGTTTGTAACACCTACCCAAATGTAGAAGACGAGAAGGCGGATACATGCGGAACCAACCATTTATGACCACTCGTTTAGAACAAATTACTCCAACATCATGCCATCAATATTGACACTGGCTAGATCTCATTGGGAATTTGATTAGGCCCGCGGATGTTGTAAGCTGACCGAATGCAAACATGTCATTTTGGTAGATGCTCTATAACGCAAAAATCATTGCGAACAAATTGATGTAATCCAGCCCCGAGACCTTTGATCTTGATCCTAAAGTGTCACACGACTGTCAGCATTAAGTTATCAAGGTACGTTTGGAAGTGAAGTAGTAAATAGGAAAGCAAGCAAATTCAGAGAGAAGATAAATTCTCACTCATAATATGAATAAGAATGGATCATGCACGAGCGTATAAAGACCCCGTGTCAAGTGTCCGGCAAGTGCCAAATTGATACAATGGCTTCATCAGATAACGTAGGAGAATTGTACTGATCGATGATCGCCGAAAGAAATGCTACTTATGCAATCCCTTTACGCACATTTCCGAGTATGCGGGAAAACTTGAAACCTGTAGCGTTGCCTGTCAGAGTGGCAGAGAATATCGATCGATATGGGTATTGGACAACCCCGTGACTTCGTGCCTCTGATCATAATACTGATAGGATATCAGTAGATGGTAGAACAAGCAAAGGTATGGTAATAGCATGGGTGTGAGAGGTAAAACTGACAAAGTGCCCGCAACTTTGCAGATTTCTCAGGAAATTTGTTCTCACGGTTCAAAAGAGCCAATCTCTGCCACTCCCTACTTAGTATATACTTACCGCTTCGCGACTTATATATGACTTTGCCTGCAGGAAGTCATCCATTTCAATGGCCGACGTTGCAATGACTAGCCAAGCACATGTCATGAAAAATCGAACCGTCAAAGTTGGGGCATTAGCATGCGGTAACTCAGTGACCACGTGACACCTCGAGCTGAGTATCATCATGATAGAGTGCACGTAGGCTAAATGCTAGCAAATATCTATTGTTAATATCTTCGCTTCTTCCCCTCATCCTGGACACTCTGAAGCACATAGGAAACACGCTGTCACGGTAGACAATAAGGCCTTATTCTCATTAACAACGTGTTTTGATCTGTTGTTGTTCCTTGGCTGTCCCCGTCTCCTCGCAACCTAACCTTGTGTCCCCTTGGTCTCGGACACTGCGGAAGAAATAGACATTGCGTGCGGAGCGCGTTTGACATTGTTCTGGACTTTTGTACGACATCCCCTCATACAAATCTGGTGGTTTTGACTACACTTTGGTGACGTTCTACCTGGATGAACGCTTCGCTCGCTTTCTGGCACCGTGATTCATTTTACTAAACATACACCGCAAGTATGCTTCTTATCCCAATACGTATTGCTACAGCACATACATTCCTGTATTGTGACTCGGAGGGCTCTATTTTTATCAACGTTTGTGCCTCCATGTTCTCCGCCGTCAGACAAATCGGGTCAGAGAAATAAAGTTTCACGATGTGGGTGCTATGAGGAGGCGGTGGAGATAGATTTGACAGCTTAGGTGAGTCATGTCGTGCACGTTCGTGCATGCTCTTCATTCATGACTTGTTCCATAATTCCAGCAGTCCTGTCTTGATCCTAGAAATCGATTCTGAGCTGGGTGAGTCACATCAGACAATCCCCCTACAATCCTGTGTCGGGCCAATTTTAGTTTCATGTTGCCATAGCCATAAACCTCCCTGCATCGAGTCCCTAACCTACTAGTTCTATTTTCCGGCGCCGTTAGATAGAACACAATCAAGATCTCGTCATATACTTAGGCTCTGAAGACGGGCCCCAAAGCGGAGCCTGAGCCTTAGCAACCAGCCAAACAAGAACACTGCGTACCATCAGCTCGAACCAGTGTCAACCGGTGTCGATACGAGTCGTATATATATGGAATAAAACAACGCTAACAATTACCCACAAGCTTAAGCACAACGAACAGGGTATGCCCAGTCGTCAGCTGTGTTCTTCGGTGTCCGTCCTGTTGATTCTTATCTATCTCTATCAGAACGATCGATATCTACGGAGGCCTCGCCCTCAATCACTGTGGGAACGAACCCGCTGCAATGGCCAGAACGAGGTTGTCCGTAATTTTTGATGTTTTAGCAAAGTTGAAATTCAGGAAGCGGCATTTCTTCCTAAGCCTCCGGGGAATGCAGATCACGGCAATTACTATCAAGCTACGTATTGGCCATCTAATCAGTTCGGAGATTTTCGATCTGAGCCACACCGCCATTGCTCGCTTGACCATGACAAATTTCCTATTCACCGATGATTTTTTTACCTCGCGCACGAAAATCAAGGACAGAGGAGTACGTATTCTCGCGCGGGCCTTCTTTAACCACGGATTTCTCCATAAATACCAGACACTTGTGGTCCTGATAACGTTCGACACTACCTGCCTCGTCCCTCCTTGATAAAAAAAAATGCAGAGACAACTCGATGATGAGGACCTCTTTGTTGGTGACGTCGATTCCGCATTTGTCACCTCACACTGATCGTTCCGAAGATGTCACTGAACGCCCTGGAAAACATCGGCGAATACAATGACTATCAGTGGTACTTTGCCACACCTCCGTTCATATCACCTTCGCCTTCAGCTGGGCCAACTCCAGTCCCGCTGCAAAGCGATATTTTCTTTTCCCCTCTGCTGCTGTACTGCGGATGGGTATGCGAGGGCATACCATGCACGTTTGCTACAGGGAATCTACAAGACTTCAGAGCCCATTGTGGGACCAGTCATTTTGCTGGCCCCAAGGAAGTGCCGATTGCATGCGAATGGCAAAATTGCAACTACACCAAGCGTGGTGACCCCACAGTCCGTGTCATGCGGCGCGACTCAATATGGCGCCATACCTGCGAGAAACATCTATTTATGAAGAGGGACGCGTAGGTATGTACGACTTCTCTGCATATTGAATTTGGTCTTACTATTTCGCATTCCTTCAATTCCAGCCACGCCATGCTATCTCGTTTGATAGATGCATTGTCCTCCGCTCGCTCCCCATTCATCAAAAATGCTGGTCTTACTACTCTACATTCCTTCAATTCCAGCCACACTATCCTATCTCGTCCAATAGATGCGTTACCGTCCACTCGCTCCCATTCATCAAAAATACTGGTCTTACTACTTTACATTCCTTCGATTCCAGCCACAATATCCTATCTCGTCCAATAGATGCGTTATCGTCCACTCGCTCCCATTCATCAAAAATACTGGTCTTACTACTTTACATTCCTTCGATTCCAGCCACAATATCCTATCTCGTCCAATAGATGCGTTATCGTCCACTCGCTCCCATTCATCAAACATGCTGGTCTTACTACTTTACATTCCTTCGATTCCAGCCACACTATCCTATTTCGTTCAATGGATGCGTTATCGTCCACTCGCTCTTTACGCTTGTCATCTACCAAAATCCACTTTGCTTTCGTTTCGTTTGCATAGCTTCTGAACACGGAGAAAATTTTAGTTTGTAGTTGAAAACCGAGCAAGAGCTCGAAACTATCTCACATTTGAGACGTTGCGCACATAAAATGACTTGCGTGTTGATTTAATGCCAGAGTCTCTGATTTTCAGAAGAATATTGGACCAACGCACCGTAAATGTATAGAATGGACATTCCTGACATTCAACCAACGATCTGCACAGCGGCCATCTTCAAGCCATAGGCTCCGATCACTCGAACATCGTAATCTCTCAAGGACAGAAAATTGCGATTGGGCACAGCAAAAAACATGGGACCCATCTTAGACTAGCGTAGCCAAGTCTAGGTACATCTATCCATATCTCCACAGGTCCGCCTTGCCATGGAACACGGAGATCACCGCGAAAAAATCACTCCATATCCCCAAGACTTTAAGAAGTTCGCAAGTTACTTCCCCCATTGGACATATTATGGCAGTTATGGACCTCATGTCTCCGACCGTGACTCACCTACTGCGACTGATCGGAATGTCCTCCTTGAGGTAGCAAACGCTATACACAGCATGTTTCCATGTCTGAGATCTGATCCATCCCTTATTGTTTTTTGTTTTTTAAAAACTTTATATGGTCGAAGACGTCATGTTGCTGATCCATGCCGTCAACCGCCACTGTGTTATCACTCGCAATACGTGTACATGTGCATCTATCTGGCAGCCAAGATTTCCGATACATGTAGTTCTTCTCCTGGCACCCTGGGAACGAGAGCTTGCTGCAAAGACTCACTGTTATATTATTGGCGGTCATGAAAAAATCGAAAGAGACCAACGCTGCTCAATTTCGAGTTCCTCATGACTTAAGCTCACGCGGTGTTTCTTCCACTGAAGAATGTGCAGAGCTCGCCCATGAGCCAAAGTACTTGACACAAATGTTCGGCTCATATACCTGCAGACCACCGAGGATCGAGGATCAATCGATCAATACCTGTCTATCGATATGGTTATGAAGTCCAAAACAAGCCGTAACAATTGAGATACGTGCCAATTGTCGACATCAGCACTTGTCGACTTCCAAACAGATGGTAGTGGTACAAAATAATTCGGCAGAGACTTCTGCAAGACTAGATTTGAGTCGGAGTGTTGTGGGCAGAAGTCTGCCATTCTGCCAGAAACCGGAGGAAAGTTCCTTCCCTCTATCGAGAATCAGGCTGGCATCTCCACTGGTGACCACCTTCTTATGCATTGTTCCCCATGTCGTCGACATCGATCGCCTCTTCTCGAATATGGGTAGCAGTCAGTCTCTGAAGCGCTGCAATCTCTTGGTAGACACGTTTGAGGCACCGACAAAGACTCGAGCGAATATTCGTCACTATAATCATTAGAGGGTCGTGGCTAATGGAAAACCAATTCATCAACATCATGTACACATACACAGCAGTCCACAGCCAGGTATCCACGTCGATGTAGCTGCCAATCTAGAGGCCAATTTTGCGTGGGCACCACTCGCATCTCAGACTCAGGACATCGATGATGATCTTGCAGGTCCTGAATCCACATCACTTGATGAGATCGAGGCAGCATGATACCCTGCAGTGCGTGACGCACTGGCTGGCAGATTCGGACCCGGATGTGGTGCAGCAGGATTGACGGTGAGTCTGCTACGCCGCTTGCAGGGGCTGATCTGTGCTGCAAAGCAGTGTTAAGCGCAGAGATATGTGTGGCCATGCGCAGTGGACTGGCGCGGCTGGTATTGTGTCTGCACAAGACAGAAGCTGGTGTGTGGCTTCAACAGTGGCATATGATGACGAACGCTACCGCCGAAGGCTCTACCCTTCTGCCAACTAAGCTATCAGAATACGTACCTGCACTACTCCTGCTGGAGAAGTACCTTATTCCAAGAGGTCATAAATGTGGAAGATCTGAGGATTCCGCACGAATCAAGGTGCGAGGATTGTGATTGAGGGGGCTGGGGCCTAGTGTTTTCAATTTGTTGTGTCACAAGAACTATGGATTGCGCTGAAGGGGAAATACATGATAGTCGTATATAAACTCATGCGCGCGGAGTGGCATATCCTAAGCACCAAACACTGTTTTGCCGATCATCGCAGAGCTCAATCATCATATGACGGATATAAGAAAATTAGTGCCGCCACCAGTAATATTACTATCCAGAAGACCACAGAGATTATGGCCTTGACAATTCGCACTGATTGAGATAGACTCAGTGAGATCATAGCACATTAGTGGTTCATACAAGTACAAGGAATGGGGTGACTTCCGAGACCAAGTATCGCCCGGGCTTCGGGGAGACCTCAATTTAGTATTTGAATGGCATAGGCTACTACCCACATTTAGGTATCCCATTCTGTCGAGCATAAGCAAACCAATGTTCTAACATGAAAGTGTTGAACGTTCAACGTTGCAACGTTCGCACTGCGAACCTCGATTAGTGACAGCGGCGTGCATGTAACTTGTGACCTCCGGACCGAAAGCCTTTGGGGTCGTAGATGCTGGGCACCCAGTTATCTTCACATTACACCGACGGAAAGAATCGCTGACGGAACTAGTGAATGGTCCGATTCGCCTGGTACATCGGTGATCAGATAGTGACCGGTGCGAAATAGGCGATTTCGAATCACCACCTGTTAGAAGCTGTTTTAAGACACCGAAAAACAGTTGTCATGTCCGCTTCATGAGGGAGACAATAAAACTGTGGTTCCTTCTTGAAGCTTGAGCGATCACGGGAAGACCTGTTGTTGTGCCTTTGCAATGAATTCAGATTGATCTGCATAGTACCTTTGTCGGCCGTTCCTCACCGCATTAACACAGTATGAAAGTTTGATGGTCATCGAGGTTTTTTGAAGTCGCCAGGTACAACCCCATATACATGTTTTTGCGTGGGATGTCGCCGAAGCCATTGAATTCGCATAATGTTGAGTTATTCGAGGAATAGCATTAAAGTACAGCTCGTTTTGTCACTGACATTACCCAAGATTGGGACTCCGTGCACCGTAAGAACCTCGTTTGGATACAGTCGTTTGGATAAAGATTTTCAGTTGCAAAACCGCGCAACATGTGTTTGTATATATTTGTCACAGTACGAAATGGGTTGTTTGCTTGGCCAAAGTCACGATACGGACGGAGGGTGTTATAGTCTCAGTTCGTTCGGTACATCCGACAATCTCAGCAATGTCTGCTGCTGTTCTGTGCTGTTCGTAGCGCAAGACAACAATACGCATTCTGATCTCTTGAGACAGAGCCATGGCACAGAGGAGGTGTAACACATCACAGCAACATGTAGCATTATATCTCAGGTATTTTCCCGCTCTACGAATACTTAACAAACATTTCGTCAACTCAGATTTGAAATCTGATAAGCGAGGTCAGCCTGAGTGAGTTAGCAAGGTTGAAGATCTTGGGCGGGATCATGCTATGAAAACTTCAAGTTTATAATTCTTCCGCGCCTGTTTGCTCCAATCCGTTTGCGGACTCGGTGTGGGTCCTACAGCTACGCTCGGCAAAGTGTTCTTTGTACCATAAGGCTGTGCCGAAGTGTGGTTGGGGGTCAGTCACATAAGAAGTATATAGCCAGCTAATCATTGAGAATGTCTTTCGCATTCGTCTCTAATGCGCATGTATGACCGAGATACACGACATCCATGAGGGAGTGTTCGAAGTCCTATTGCCTAATAAACACGAAAAACGAGCACGGCTATCCAGGGCCATGTACTTATCCTGCTTTCCATACTACATCAAAGTGATCTCGAACCGAACTTCTGGAAAGAGTCTAGCTGTACCTGGTCACGGTTGTTCGACCAAAACGAGCTGCTCCAACGAAGACTAACATCATAGAAATTTGGTGCTATTTATCAAGATGACGCTCACTATAACCCTTTCCACCAACAGATGTGCTAATTCCATTGCTGACTTGGAACGGTGGAAGGGAGGCTCCGATGGAAGAGGCAACAGGCGGTGTTTGCCAGCATTTGCAGCATCGATATCATGATAGTCCTCGAGAAAAAGTATTGCAGCATAGATCATTAATAGAGTTAGGTTGATTTAGGCCACTTGAATGGCTTCTCGGCTTCTTCACATAAGATCCAGGACAAGGAATTCACGGGGGATCCGATCAGAAGCCTTACAATTCTTTCCATCATCGAGTTTGTTCCGCTCCTCGGGATAAATCAGTGGCTTGTGGGGCAGTAAATGCTAAATAGAATGAAAGGGTGGGACAAGGTTGGGCGCTGGGGTAACTTCGATGAATTCGGAAGACAGATCCGAAGCCCTAAAATAAAACTGACCCTTTCATCAAGTAGAAAAGGGTCATCAACGTCATTGGGAACGCACCGGGTGATAGACGGAAGAGAAACAAATGGTGGCACGTCATGAAAGCATAGCGTGTTACATACTTCAAGAAGGCTGCCAGGCTATCCAGTTTGGGCAAAAGCGCAGCACCCTCTTTGCAACGGCTTGGCTTCTGATCCGTGTCAGACTCCGAGGGCACACGATGTCAAGGTGTGATACATATACGGAGAGCTAACGATACTATCGTGATACCGGAGTCCTCGAGGCTATGTGCAAAAAAGGTTAAGTCTGAGTCCTCGCAAGAACTTTGCAGTGCATTATGTAAGTCGGTGCTTTGTAGTTTCGGAAATAACCAACTCACGCTGCAGATCATTGACTCGATGTCCACACCCAGTAACCATGTAGTCTCCACTTGTGAACTTCGATGCCTTTTATGGACGCAGTATTTCCGAAATCGCTAGTTGTGCCATAGTCCTGGACCTAGGTGGAGATAAACTCGTAAACAACCCAGCTGGGAGGGTATCAGTTGGCCGCAAGTTGGCCGCACGAACAGATGTTTCACGGAGATGAATCAGTGCCTTCCACCAATATTTGGACCATCACCATCATGGATGTCATGGTCGACGCTGAATTCCAAGATAGTACAGCTTTACAAATCCAGCACATCACCGGTCGGCGTTGGTGCGGCATCCATTGCACTCTCCTTCAACTGATATCAGGACAGCTAGACTCGGTAGTTCAAACGTTCAGGTTCAAAATCCCACGCAGTTGTCACGGTTCGGGCTCTGAGTTCAGGAAAAGACTGTGGCAGAACTAGAACTTCTGCTTACCACGAAAACGCAGGGCTACAGTACGTGCACCGTACTACCATAAAAGTATTGCAGTAAGTTCTGCCTGGGCTCGATGAATCGTAACAACTTATCTAAATACGCCAGATTTGCTTGCACTTATATCTATCATAGACCCTCGGATTTTCTCGAATTACAGCCGTGTCCCCCTTCGCGCGCGATTACTTGCGCTCGAGATATTCGGATACCGCACCGAACAGCTGGCCGCACATGCTTGTTGTGGACGCCTTCTTCAAGCCTCGAGTGCATCTTACATCGAATATGGCATACAGCCATGCCGGCATTCATCCCTCGTCGTATTGCAAATATACTAAGTGAGGTACGGTATAGTGCATGATCATCTCAATACCTGGTCACGCTTACTTGTTATGGATGCCTTCTTTCGTTAAAGCCATCGGCATGAGATCACAGCAATTCCACATTTCATGGACTCGTGCCCGTGCTTGGCTACGGCGCTGACATATTGGAGAGATATCAGCAGGTCGCAAACCGCAGGGAACTTATTGGGGACTTATCGGTGTACATTTTGTCGCTATGTAAGCAACGCCGTGCCGCTTGGTTTACCATGGCCTGCTAATATAAATCTTTTTTACTTACCCGAACTTTCCTCTTTCCCCTACCGTTCAAAGATGATCATTTAAGGACCGCAAGGCATACATCATCTCCCCCATTCCCTGGATGAATTTTTACTGGAACAGGTAGGTCGTATACCACGCAACCATTGCTCGCTCTTATCGCCCTATCATTTAGCACACCCATGCTAGATCAACTCGCGGAAAATCAGGACGTCCTCGACGACGACCTTCATTGTACCTTCGTAAACCCACTCGGCAGCCACCTCGGCGCCAACCACATGGTAGGATGTATTTTCTGTCACCGACTTTTTGAAACTGACCCGCTCAAAGCTAGAGACCTCAAGGTCACGTTCAAACACAACAAGTCATCAGATGTCAAGCTCCATGTTAGTCTGCTCCTTCTCTTCCTTACAGAGATATAACACTGTGACTAGTCATCGCACTCAACCGTCTGTTGGCCCTCCGATGTCAGGCGATTCACCAAGTAGCGCTGACCACAACCGCCGCAACTTCACACAGGGTCAATACTCAACACAACCTGTTTCCACATCCATTTCCCAGGTCTTAGCCATACCACCGCCACAAATTGACTACTGTACTACCACTAATATGCTTCCGAATTATGACTCCTGGAATAATGTATCGACCCTTCACAGCACCCAGTACCATAATCCGGTGTTAGGAGGTGCCAGTATCGGGCACTCTTCTTCTCCTGCGATAGGAAGCGGCTACTTTTCCCCACCGACATCCCAAAAGTATGTTCCTCGTTACCATGTCTAAGTAGCTGTTTTCTCATAATCACTCTCATACACAGGGTGTATCCAAATGGCCCCTCTTCGCACTCCATCATTTCCTCGCAATATACCATAACCAATAATCCGCCTTTCGTCTTTGACCCTAATATGTCCACCTCCGATTTTTCGCCGTACAATACCTCACCACATCAGTGGCAGACTCATACCGTCCCTCAGCCAGGACCTTTAAGCCTACCCCTCACGCCTGTGATACCTCCACCACAGGCTGCAGAATCTTCACACTTTTCATTTGTGATGCAGCCCCATGCAGTTCATGGCGAACAAATGGGCTACCCTTTAAACCAGCCACCAATCAATCAGCCCTTTCCGTCCCCGCTGCATAGCCATCCCTCGTCTCCCCTCATGTCCTGCCAATGGCTGAGCGACGCCGCTATACACTGCGGATTTATAGGAACACTGAAGGCATTAGAATCGCACTGTAAGATCGTTCATCTTTCTGGACCAAGGATTGCACAAATAGAATGCCACTGGGAGGGTTGCGATTACCACAGCCGCGATGACCCCGCGGTTCGCGTCATGCGACGCGACTGCATATGGCGTCATATTTGTGAGGTACATTTGAGGTTGAAGAGGGGTAGGATCTAGGCTTCCGCATCTTTAATTCCTTGTGTTGTATCACCGCTAGCCCCATGCTTTTTCTGTTATCAGGTCTATTATTGCCGCTTTCTCCTTGCTCTTAGTATCGACCGTCTACCACGGATTTACTTAGTCTCACGTTGCGCAGTTGCTTACCGATTCATTAATATTTTATGATCTGCCTTATAATCAAGAGTTTATTCGTGTTCGTTTGGATATGTTTAATATTAAATCTGTCCGTATCGCATGGAAGATGTTTGAAAATTTGATACCTGCTGTGCACATGCGGTGTACATTTCGTAACACTTCATTCGCATTAAAACGACACGAGGAACAGACCTGGAAACCATCACACGTCATGCATGCACGAGGCATTATTATGAAATCGCCCAGGACTGTGTTATTTTTGGTGTCAAAACTTGATGTTCTAGATTCTCTGCGGACCTTCCTAATCTTTTTGAACCAAAAGAACGATTGCTTGCCACCGAAGAATACGCATCGATGATCCGGGGTGGCGGGGAAGTCGTGGAGTGCACAAATGTATCACTCGCAGCAGATGTACGCGAGTGTGCATCCACGGCCAAACCCGCTGATGCCTATGGATCTTCTCCCTACAATTCACTCCGGAGGCTAATTGCCGACGTCGTGTTGACTTGCTGCAATATTTAACTGTGAGGAACCCACCGCGAAGACAAATTGAAGGAGTCGTGCGACTTGAATTGTGAAACCGGGAGGAAACTTACCGTCGCAATGCGTTTCTTCCTGAAGAACGTGCAGAGCTCACCAAACAACTAGCCAGGAGCGTCCGGTACCTATACGCACACATTCCTTGACCCAAAACATGCAACAGATAAACTATCCAAAAATCATCATCAGCGTCTGTCATTTCTCGGACACACAAAGCCTGTATGGCATACTTTGATGAATCATTCAGTTATGACTTATGAGAAGGCTCACCTTTTAGTACGCGTATGTTCAGCGCATGGATGATTTTGAATGTCCACGGCAAGTCAGTGCTGCGCCGTGTCTGTCGTATGTCGCCAGACTTGAATGTAACAATGGCACCTCTGCTCTTTTACCGAACTTCACCTGCAACCTCGAGGCCTCAACTCTAGCATTCATCCTTCTGCTGGTGACTAACAGGTGCCCCAGGGTGACTGAACAGAATTGTATAGCCAACGATTTTTGTTGGCTTTTCTGTAAGCTTAACCTTAGCATATTGAGCTCTAACTTGACTCATGTTCTTCGGCGACCTGGAGGATATTTGCCTGTGGCTGCCCCTTAGCTCAAGGGCTACTTTTTCTGGAGGCTGAAGAACGTTCACTGAATATTTATGGCCGAACTTGACCAGAAGAGTTCATGGAGTTTTATAACTGGCAATTTAGTGGCAGATGGCTATAGACTCGGAGAGATGCGGGCAAGATGGCGTCTTCGTATGCTTACATAATGAATACCGGAGGCACCGACCGTGGCGGCCCGCTTCGAGAAGACATTCTTCGGCTTCCATACGAAACAGCGATCTTCCATTCAACCAACGTCCTGATTTCACGCACTAGCAGTCGCTCACATTCCAACTTTGCAGGACGCGAAATCACATCCGAAATCAAGACTTGACCATACTTGTGGCCATGACACTACCTAGCTGGTCGAGCGCGTTCAAGGTCACTAGGACAAGCTCCAGTAGACGTGTGATTTCCCGTGGCATTGCCAGGCAACAGTGAGTTCCGGATTTCCATTGCCTTGTGCATTTCCTAACAACACAATTGCGCGCTAGTTCAACGCGCAGAATGTCTACCGTTACTGCAGATGCGCCGCCCACCCCCTCAGGCAACCTCCCACTGTCAGGAGTCCGGGTTCTCGAGCTTGGACAACTCATTGCTGGCCCATTCTGTGGCCAATTGCTGGGGTAAGTTCTCGAAAGAGCGACTTGATATCACGCAGAACTGTAAATAGACATTTTGGTGCAGATGTAATCAAGGTTGAGCCACCTTCAACTGGAGACCCGCTACGAGTATGGCGCGAACTTGATATTGACGGAACGAGCCCTTGGTTTCGAAGCCTCGCGAGAAATAAGAAGAGCATTGCTATTGACCTGAGAAAACAGGAAGGAAGAGAGTACGTTGAAGATCAAGGTTTTGTCGTCTCGATTTCATATCCTATTACAGAATCGTGAAGCGGCTGGCTGTGAGCAGCGATGTCATAATCGAAAACTTCAAACCTGGAAGTGAGTTTCATCAGCGTGGTTTGTATATTTACACTATGCTCAAGGGTATCTTTAGCCCTGGAAAAATGGGGTCTTGGGCCACAAGAGCTACACAAGGAGAATCCTTCCCTGATCTTCGCCCGTGTCAGCGGATATGGTCAAACAGGTCCATGGGCTTCACGACCAGGATATGCGTCTGTATGTGAAGCTGAGTCGGGATTTCGCTTTATAAATGGACAGCCAGACCCGAATACCGGATTGCTTTCGGGTCCTCCAATAAGACCTAACATCAGTCTTGGTGACTCTGTCGCTGGTTTACACGCAGCGTTTGGCACTGTGAGAGGCCTAGTGATGTTGGATGTACATATCATGACGTTCTACAGGTGCTGGCATTGTTGTCGAAGCAGAAAAAGGCTTCACGAGGGGAGCAAGGTGGTGAGACGGTTGATGTGAGCATTATGGAGAGGTAAAAATCCACCACTTTTCACGACCTCCACTGGACGCTTTGCAGCATGTTGAACCTGATGGAAGGTATAATTCCGGAGTACGACCGTAAAGGCAAGGTGGGAGCTCATTGCGCGTCCGTTTGAATCATTTCCAATTTTCACATTCACAGGTCCGTGGGCCATCAGGTTCGTCGGTGACCGGCATAGTTCCCACTAACGCCTACCCCTGCCTCCCATTACCATCAACACCCACCTCGCCAACATATATAATCATCGGTGCAAATGGAGATACCCTCTACGCACGACTTATGCATGCCATAGGCCGTGAAGACCTCATAGGAGCGTCATATGCTCAAAATCACCATCGCGTCGCACGGCAAGGTGAAATCGAAGAAGCCATTTCAGCATGGACCAGTCAGCGGCAGGTTGAAGAAGTTCTGACCATTCTCGAGGGCGCTGGCGTCCCTGTCGGACGTGTCGTAGGCGTGAAAGAGATCGTAGAAGGTGAACAAGTAAAGGCCAGAGGAGCAGTGGAGGACGTAGAGGTTGGTAAGGATGGAGAGGGATGGAAAGTCAAGATGCCGAGAGTGTTTCCTGTGCTCGAAGGCTGTGATACGAAGACCAGATGGGCAGGACCTGACTTGGGTGCACATACAGATGAAATCTTGGGAGAATTAGGGCTGAGCGTTGAAAGTATCATCCGATTGAGAGAAGAGGGCGTTATTGGTTGAGTTAAGCGGGCCAGGTGAAATTGACACGGTCCTGCCGCGGTCGCGGCGTCCCCAGTGTGGGTAATGAATGTCAATAAACTTCTATACATATTCCTACCAGTACAATTCTACAAGGTCAGATACTCATTCGTTACTACCGGATAGTGTCACCTTCGCCTCTGCAATCATAGCCCGTCGTAACCTATAGTACACTATGTCACTGAGCCAAGACCTCAGGATCGGGCCATAAATAAGGAATCTCAGAGATACGACACCCAAGTTGGACTGAATCGTCGAACCAATGTGGTGTAAGGATAGACATGCCGGTATATGGTGCAAAATACATTGCAGTTTGGTACTACACCATGAGGGTTAGCGCAGTGAACAATGGTCCCATAGTAAATGAAACAGAGAGAGTAAGTACCTTATTGCTCTGTTTATGCAATGCGAAGAGATGGGTCACATCCCGGGTAAGAGCTGTTCGCCACTGCCCTCCTAATGAGGTGATGCCGGCTGACAGAACTTCAAGGTCCCATTGGGAGAGCTAGTAATCAACATCAATATCATACAATGTGATCAAGGACAGTTCACTCACATCAGTGGCGCATGCAACAACACCTGAAAAAATCATGATTGGATCAGGTGAATAGTACCGCTCGCTGACATATTGACCGTCTATGCCTTCGTACTGAAGCGAAAGGCAGAGGAGACTCACGGTTGAAGTTTTCCGAGGACTACGCACCGTTGTACCCACATGTCCGACACTACATGCAGTGATCCCTCGTATTCACCCTCAATGTGTGATCCAGCAAGCGCAATAATATGAGTGTGTGGTGGTGCGCTCGTTGCACCATGGAGATCTAGCAAGGCTGAGAGTTCCTTGTGTCGTCCCGCTTGTATTGAAGATGAAAGGGCGTAGTGTACACCGTTGAAGAGGGCCATACATTAAAGCTTCAATGTGTATGTGAGAGGGAGTGTGACACAATAGGTCAATGGAACGTTCTTACAGCGACTGTGTTACAGTTCGCCGGCATTGATGTCCGAGTCACCGGCACATCTGATCCAAGTAGTTATGGTACGGCACGGTGACTCCAAGAGAAGGTATCGGACAACTTTAATAAACAAAAAAAAATCAAAGCGTCAGGGTCAGGCTCAATTCCGAAGAAGCAGGACGGTACCTAGAGGCAACAAGCAGTGGGTTTTGGATGCTGGCCAACATCGCAGGCGATGGAATGTGTATCTCGGCATTCCTGATGAATGGGTTTCTGGAAGAGATTATTGCGAGAGTGAACTTGAAGTGAGGAAGACATTACCTGCTCCGTTCGATAGATATCTAACTTAACTTATGTGATTGACAGCACGGCCCTTATTCAGTGATAACTCTGATACTACATCTTTGGAGTCTGCAGCCTGAACGAGTTATCCGAAGCTGTAGTTCCTTCTCTGCCGGCTGAAGAATGTCCGCCCGTTAAACTCCACAGGTTCGAACTTCGAAGGGTCCAGAGAGGGAGGATAAGAAAAGAAAATAGCCATTGGCTTATGTACCTAGTTGTACATGTCCCTACGGCAAATAAAATAACAAAGGAATGGTCGTGAACTCATCCAACTTGATCTGGAAGTCGAATGTAGAACATATAGGAATGGCACGTCAGTGGCCGCGTCAAGGCTCGTTAGTGCCGCGTCACATCCGCGTCACGACCGCAATAGCTACGCCTGAGTTAAGCCGGTATTTGAATTTTCTGTAGTACAATTATATCTGCCCCGATCATCATGCATCATAAATCACTATCATGATCCTATCAGAGCGATGTACTATGTAAAGCCCGTTTGATCGGATACTACATACTGACATGAACCTGATGTCACCCCAGCTGGCGAGCAGACTTATGTCCACAAATTCGCATCGTGACTTCACGATATCTCTAAATACAACAAGAAGCCAGTGGGACATCTGCACCGAGCTTTGCGATTTCTTCGAGTCTCTTGCTATCATCAATCCTTTCAAATAACTTCACTCCACCACCTTCTCCACCATCGCACAACCAGATACTTCAGATACTTACCTCGTGACGTCGTCACTTCTAAATGCCATCCTCCAGACATGGTTCAACCCTATCCACACTTCGTTCACTAGTTCTGGCTGGCCTTCTCTAGCGGCGAGAGTGAATATCGCAATAGTGTCACCCTCTGATTGAGTCATTCCTGTTCGACGTGGAGATGAATGTTTCATGGAAGGGTGCGTTCCGGGGTTTACTAGGTAGCAGAATTTCTACTGCTGTCATGGTATCTGGCACCAGCAACGCAGAAAGCGCGGACAGAGAGATGTGAGAAGTGCGATGGGCGCTGGCACCAGAGGGAGCGAACTTTAAGGTAAGCTCCAATAATAATAGTGTGTAAAGGGTAGTTCCTATTATAAGAATCAACGAGATTTCAGGAGTCGATGTGAATGTCCGAATTTAAGTCAAAATGATCACTAAGTCTCCAGGCCTTATCCGCGCCCAGATCCAGGACCAGGAGCTCGTTCTCCTTTTGGTTCAGTGGGGTTGAAGATGGTTTGATGGGGATGAAATGCCGGGCCTTATTTCAACCTAGACGGTCAAATGGCACTGAAAGTGTCCATGGCTTTGGTGAGTATGTAAGGGGCAGGCGTTGATATCGGAAGAATATTGTGCCCTAGGCATACTGGGTGTGAATGCGAGAAAGGGAAATTTCCTCATTTCGGAGTCGTGGGGACTCTGATTTCATTCCCGAGAATAAGCTTGTTGCTTCCGCAACATTCAACTACTAGAGAACCTGGGCCACTGGCATAGCTCACACATGAAACCTCTAAAGTCATTGCCATCGTTAATGTCTGAAAGATTATCCGGTCGTGTGCTTGCGCACCACAGAGAAGTCAACTAGAAGCTTTACAACGACACCTAATGTACAAGCACATCAGGGAAACAGAATTCGCTACAGAATGCTACAGTCCGCTCTGTAGCATTCTGTAGCACAATCCAACCCGCAGATGAGAGTTACATAAGAATCGGAACGTAGATTCTAGGGATGCCTACGCCTGCCCCGGGCCTGCGTCCTCTGACCAGACTTAGACATGCGTTCTTGTCTAGGATTCATAATACGGCGGAGCAGGTACCTTAAGAGACCACCAGCATATGCGTTATCTCTTGGAAAGAATTTTCCCGCGTCTTTGGTATACTTGCTCAGCTTCACCTCCGAAACAAATATGGTCACTGGCTTCCCGGTCACTTTTGTATGGATCAAGTCAACAATATTGACATGAGTGGCTTTGACCGCCTAAAATGTGACCATACTTGTCAGTATAACACAGGCGGGAACAAGTTGGGGAAGTTCCTACCTCGCGGCATGATTCCAGAGTGTCAGGAATCGGTGAAATGCGGACGATCTGACACAAATTGCGCCATGAAGTGAGATTATTCACATCCGTGCCATATATCTCGTTAAACTGCTGAACAAGGGCGTCCTTGAAATCACAGTGAGCTTGTTCTCTCTCTTTGTCTTCCTCATCCCAGCGAAACTGGTCGCACATCCGGTAAAACTCCAATGAAGCTGACGCAGACGAGTTGTAGTCGAACGCGGGATATGTTGCAAAAAAATCGTCTAGAGGTGTCTGTGTATGTGTTTGTGACGGCTGATGTATGTGTTAGCCTGTCTGTGAGATCGAAGGTGGCTATATTGACCTACACCATTGGTGGTTTTGAACCCTTCGCCATGCGCAAACCTGCACTGGGAGCCGAATCGACAACTAGCTGTCTGTAAATAACTGTAGCACACCCTAGGGGACGATGACATCTTGTAGTGACAAGTACTACACGTCGTACTCGTCCAGAACATAGTCAGGTGGGGGGGTTTCATATTACGGAGTCCTTGAATGCCTCGTGTTGTTTCCAGGATCATAGGAAAGGATAGTCTTCGCGCCTGACCAGTATGTAGATCAAATTGGAACTATATAACCATGTGGACTCACAAACATTTCATGTGCCAAGCCAGCTTTTAGACGTACGTGTGGGAGACGGGTGTAACCTGTCGAGAGATAGTAGAACAGGTAACAGGTTACAGTATAACTTACACGTGTATGGCACATGCACCCAAACTTCGACTGGATAAACGTGGTTGCATTTCAGATCACGACTCGTAACAAGTCACTAGTCACTGTTCGGCGTTCGCAGCCGTTCGAAGTATCTTGTTGCGACTGTGCGACAGGAATTTTTCGTACCATTATGGTACAAGATACAGAGAGCGGGTAACTGCTTAATAAGCAGCTTATGGAACGTCCGGGATTCGGGCAAGCAAAGTACCACATGCACAGGTAGCTTACAATCCATACGACTACCTTCAACACTTCATCATTGTGATTTTATAAGGAATGGCTTTAGTGACTATGTAAGGAGCAGGCGTTGATATCGGAAGATGGCATAGGCGGCATTTCATCTGCGAGATAAATTACAAACTGTTGACAGGTCATAGTGCGCATGCTACTGGTACAGAGAACATAACGAAAGCGAATGTTGCGAAACGAGTTCAAAGGGACAACTCCAGTCAGTCTTCACCACTAAACACGCGTTCAGTCACCTCCCGCTGCTGCCCTTGCGGCCTTCTGTTTCTTCTTTCTTTCCTTTTTCTTCGCACTCCCGGGCCCGTGCCCGGGTCTCCTGAAGTACGTGCGTGTTATCGCCCTCAGTAACCCGCCTTGATAGGCACGAGTCTCCTTCGGAAATGTGTTCCTCGTATGATGAGTATATGCTCTCAAGTCTTCCAAGGATGCAAACAGTTTCACAGGCTTCCCAGTCCTCTGTGAATCAACCAGGTCTACAAGGTTGACATGCATGTCCCAGACGCACTACACAAGCAACTCAGCCACTGCGACTCGCCTACAACAATGATCCACAAACCTTGCGACACCTCTTGACAGAATTCGGAACAGGATCAACCCTCAACACACCGCACAAATTCTGCCAGTTCGAAATGCTGTTATCAGTTCCGAAACGCGCATTGAATTCATGAACGAGCGCGTCTTTGAATCCTTCTCGTGCTAGTGCTACGCGCTCCTGAGGATCTTCGACGTCACATTTCAGGACTTTGACAAGGCGGTCGAAGTTCTTGTGTGAGGACTGGTTCTCGTTGAAGGAGAATGATGCGAATTGAGCGAAAAAGGCGGCGAGGGGCATGTCGTCGACGGGGGGTGGAGTTGGCGTGCGCCTTGAATCGGCGCTTTCGCTCCTTCGCTGTATTTTTTGTCAAAAATCAATTCAAGGGAATTTGGCCGGAGCTTACCTCTGTACTGGAGGACATAGTATATGAGAGGGCTTATAGAATGCAAAAGATGGGAGAAACCCCTGTGCTGTGCCACATCACGAACAGACTCTTATGCAGCGAATATCGAAGCGTTCATGTTCACCTCGTGGCTTGCGTGCATGAAGAACCCTGCAGAGAAGGATCGTCATTAGCTAGATATGGTAACTGACATCCAGGATTCAATGACTGTAACGTGATGAGTGTGCATGTGAATGGGCTCTAGATCTTTGCGAGTACGAGTCACGGTCAAATTGTGGGCCTGCGGAACGCCTGTCTTTAGTTCTTCGAATTTGAGCCAACGAACAATGCGTGTATGACCTGGCTTGTTTTTTTAAACTGGATGCCCATGTCGTTTGCTTGCGTGTGTTCCTCCGCCACAAGGTACATTGCATAGAGAACTATCACGGCTCGTTTGAGCACGAAAACGTAAACTGTAGGCATGCTACCACGAACAACGCACTGAAGGGCGCTTCCCGCACCCACATATTACGGCCATAACGAGTTCCTATACAATTACAAGCACCCCAGAACGGTTTCAGAATCTGTAGAGAACCTCGTGTTGTGAAGGTGGTTGGAGGGTGGACGTAAAACATACCATCTCTGCTGCAACTGCCAGCACGGATGCCATGAGGCAACCAGAATTATGTACATATAGTCCTGATCAAGAAGTGACCAGAGAACGAACCCTTGCTTCGAGGCACACGCGTAAGGATAGTGGAGTGTGGGGCCAATGTGATTTGCTTCATAAACAAACATTAAAACGCTACGAGAAACACTGTGGCGAGTCTCACCGTTATTGTGAATTTGAAGTAGATGATCGTGTTGGATGATATATCTGAAGTGTGTACGAGTAGAAAATGACGACCTTGCTGCAACTCGTCTCTATATCACGCTTAGGGATCAAAACAGTAAGTATTCTGGTTTCTGGGCATATGTGATGTTAATACAATTCACACAATACTTTGTAGCTGCTGGTACGACATTCAACGTAAAACGCAAGCTTCATTCGTAGATGTTCAACGAGTTGAACTCAAAATAAGCATTCTTGAATGCTGACGGGTTGTTGTCTACATAATCTGACAATGTGGGATGAATGTTTCGAGATACTCACTAGAAGAGTGAATACTCACCAACACATGTAGATGGACATCCGGACGCGGAGTAAACTGAACCTGCCCAATCTCCGCCTGGTTAAGCCACGTATATCAGGTTAGGTGAAAGTTCAAAAACGACGACGATCACATACAGAATGTAAGGTTGATGATAATGTTTTGCGCCCCAAAATGAGTGGAGAGATCGCAATAAGTATCGGGAAAATGTGCGGCGGGTGTCCCCTTTGAAATTGTGTTCCATTAGGGATTCAATTACATGAAACCGCGTGGGAATAACAGACGAAATGAAAGTTGATACGCATGATGAATAACAGCCGTTTCGACTCGGAGTCATGATCGTGTGTACACCAATCCAACTGACCTGGATCTACGAGTACGAGATTGTGATTCAAGATTGACTTCGTTCTTACAACGCATGATCTTTACGGTACGCTAGCACTGTCCAACATCAAGTCGTTACACCAATTACCTTGATACTCTCGCAGTGTAGTCATCTTGTTTTTGCATTTACCTCTCTCTCACGTTGTTCCCTACTCTAGTGACAATCATTTCAAGTATTCGAATCAAAATTGAAATCCTGTAGCATCGTACGATGGGTGACTCGGGCTGTCAGTGCCTTTCGACCGGCACTTTTCACCCAGTCATCGAATCATTCTGCGCCTCAACACAACCTCAACTAGTAAGCATCCATATTAGTCCAACCTCAAGATAGAGGCGCAGTTCATACACTGACTCGCCTGCGCAGGGAGGCTCACCCATCAAAGTTTGCACTTTCATCAATGCCTTGAGTGCATCTGTCAGTGCTTGCATTTGCTCGGTGACAAATGTAACTCGCACAGACGACCGCAGGGTGCTATAAGGTCAGTTCGGGAAATAAGGCAATGATAAACCGATTTGAAGATAGGTTTTATCTCACATTTTACAGAGCATCCTTGCAGTGAAATCGACCCGAGAACAACTTAACTCAGTGGCCAGCCATGCACAATAAGAGTTGTGCCATGACAGAACTTGAATAAGTACATATGTGTGTCATTGACTCGGGTCGGAAGGTATATTCTACGGTTCGTGCCACATTCGCATCATTGCTATGACGGTCTTTGGGGATCACAAATAGGAATTTCCGCAGGCATCGTGTGACCTAGAAGAAACAATAACTGTGTTATGGACCACCGGTCACAACTCTTGTTGTCACAACGTGTGGCCCCACACAACGTGAACGTGTATCTCTTGCTGCGGATCTGACGCCACGATTGATGCTGAAAGTATTAAAGGCAGGGCCATTTCTAACGAGCTACGTATCTAACCCTTCCATCATGGCGCCTAAGCTTCCTATCAAGATTATCTTGACCATCTGCAAAGACGCAGCCCAGCCGACGTTTTCTCAAAGGGAGAAATATGACATTAAAAGTCCTTACTCGACCGCCCTCTCCTTATGTCTCGTCTCTCGACTTGTCAGACGCATTATCCTCCCCGATTTCTTGCGCACGATCTTGCTCCGCCGACGCCACAGCTTAAAGAAGTTCGCAAATGCTCTGCTTATGCAGAAAGCGTACGCTGAGAAAAAGAGCGATCTTTTCTTCGACTATACCTCCGCTGTACAGAGGATGTGGATTAGTGACGCATTTGACTATTTCGTTTATGTAGAGGCCCGGTCGGAGGAAGAAGACTTTTACTCTTTTTTCCTGACCAGTAAATTTCTCTCAAAAAAAGACGAGGGGCGAGCGCGCAACATAAGCGTGTTACTTCCGGTGATCCTTGCTGCGCCAGAACTTGCGGTTGACTATGGCCATTTGAAGCATATCATTTGGAGCGTGCAAGATGCATGGTCTTCTCGCACAGATCTCAATGTCGATGGACACACTTCTTTTCCTGGGAAAACCAAAAATCTAACAATAATACGTCAAGCCCAGGACTCGCAATTGTTTTACAACACTGTTAAAACATTTGTTTTCCTTACACCAATCCTGCATTTCACTTACCTAATCGATTTGGCTGATGACTCACACATCTTTCGCGGCATCAGCTGTGGTACAGACTCGCCAAAAATACCGGTGTATCTTTGGATGAGGGACCATACGTGGAATTCTATGAAGAGCCTTGAAACCTTTTCAGTGGTCTACCCGCATCTGCCTCCCATCCACGATTTCAAGTCAATTTCATATGCCGCATATGCCACAAGGGGAATAGACTTACATGTGGAGCGATTCACGGTGTCTGCTGCCCTTTACAAGCAGGATCCTAAGTCCTTCCCGTGGGGGCCACCGTGGTTTCCTGTGATGAATCCTGGAAATAAGAGGATACATTCGGATGGTGTTTCCTTCGAGGTTACGCCTGATAAGACCTACTTTTCACAGTATTTTTGGTCTTGGGATAAATCTTGGGCCTGTGGGTTAACCGACGGATGAGGGGTAATACTGGATGTTAGGCAGATGATGATAAAGGCTTGGATATGACTATCTTGGATATGTGCCCGCTTGCCATCTGTTTTCTGTCTTACTGTACTTCTATTATAGACTTTTCAAGCTCAATGGATAGGATGGAGACTGTATGATTGATGAGCCATTAGCCGCAGCGTGATCCCGGTTCCAGATCCTAGAGAGTGAAAGAAAACTGACAACAGCAGGTGCACGATGAATGATGAACGATCACATGCGATAGAGCGTCGGAAAACAAAGTAGTTCTTATTGTCCTGGCAAACTTGAAGGTTAACGTTCATCAGAAAACTGGTTAGTTGAAATGGTGGGGAGTGCTACTATTGTAATCAAGTGTAATATTGCTACCGCACTACAATACATCAATCAAATTTCTTCACGATGAAACAATCGCCTAGAAATTTAAGAATGCGTTTGGAGTTTGTCGCAACACTATGGCACTATTATACAGACAGACAATAGAGCAACGGCACGAGGATAATTGTAGGAAGCCGTTGCTAGATAGTACCTACAAAACCGCACTGAGTCGGAGTAACACTGTTTGCCGGATAGATGACTTTCGGCCGTAGTGACTTGACTGAATGGGTTTGTTGATTGAATGGTTCAGGCTCTCGTCTATTTGTTGTCAGCACGATAAGTTATCGTGCTGACACCAAATAGACGAGAGCCTGACAATGGCTGGGAGAAGTCTTATGCGCACTGTGCCTACAAAGGCAGAGTCGCAGAATGGTGTAGTTACTAAGATAGGCTGCTGTTAGTAGCCGACGTTCCAACCTGGGGATGCGTAACACACCGGCGGTTTGGGAGTTTTCCACTATGCAAGATTTGTTTCAAAATGTTAGTGATAAAGTTGGAATTTTTACTGTACATTTTGACACAATAAAGATCAAAAATTTGGATAGTGCTAAAATCCTGCACGAAATTCTACATTCCATGCACCTTTTTGAGCGACGTAAATTATGAAGTTTTCAGCGCGGGAAAATGCTTCCCAAAATATCATGTGATGTTGGTCATTTTGCAATTGCGGGCACAATCAAATTTTTTAGCAAGATAAAATGGGAAAGTAAAATACGGATTTTTAGTGTGAGAAAAATGATGCGGGTATTTGTTGGGCATTCATCGGGCAATCATTCGTATTGGGTATTTAGGCATTCACGTTTGTCAGGCTCGTGGAAACTATTGTGTGTAGATTCATGAACAACTAGAATATGGTATCACTAGCATTACATGACATAGTTACTTGTCTAATGTGAGGTTAAGGAAGGGATGTCAATGCACCACCCAGACCAGTTAGTGAGCTGCAATCACCATCACCCTCGTCAGCGTCTGCATTATCTAGCCTACACCTCTTGCCAGACAAGGTGATTTCTACCCCCGAGCCTAATAGCGACTGAGACTTGGTGAACAAGCCTGGCTCGTACTTCTCCTCGTGCTCGAGTTTTTGCAGCACGGCGGCATCTTTGACAGGCCAACCGGATAAATCAAGCTGCTTGTTGAAAATGTCTATCACAGTGTCATGTGAGTCCAGGACCTTCATACCCATCTCCTTCTTGTAGACAGGGGATCCCATGTGCAGCTATCAGCAAATCTTGTGTGATAGGGACTTCTCGCATTGCGTTCTCATATGCAAGCCGGAACTTATCAAATATCATTTGCTGATGGTCGGTAATCCGAGTGTACCGATGTGAGAAGAATTTGGCGAGTGCATGTATAAGACCGTCGAGCAGTTTGCAGTTGACAAACATGATGTTCGGAAGGTTGCTTCTCCCGATTAGCCAATCCGCTTTTGAAGATGATCTGGGATTGGTTTCGAAGACCTGTGTTGCGAGTGATGTCCGGCAAACGATGTCCATGTACATCTCCTTGTACATAAGAGCCATCCACAGAACGACATAAAAGCTCGACTCAAGATCATCCTTGACCGAGTGTATCGCATATTTATGTTCAACGAGGTACACAGACATGAATTGCCAGGTTCCCTAAGTACATAATAGCAAAATTAGCACATTATATAAAGCGCATGGAATAAACATACCGTGCGTGTTGTTTGCCGGGGACCCTGAATATTGATTAACTGTGCCAAGTCCCAATCGATGAGGTAGCCCTGCCCTTTGTAGATGACGACATTTCCGACACTGAGGTCTCGATGTAGCACCTTTGCAAGTTTGAATGCTTCCTTATGAGCTGTGTTGATAGATTATGAATAAGACATGTGCGAAGTGAAAAACACGTATAAATCAGTGCATCACACACAGCCAGAATAAGTTGATGAGAACTCTCAAAGTCAGTCAGTTTTTCGCCCATGATATCGAGAGCCAGACGGTGGAGAATGTGCGGAGTGAGAGGCAAGTGGGGCTTGCCCACTTAGTGCATCTGAACTTGGCAGTTTGAGTAGATTGCTGAGCGATAGAGGGGGGTACGTCATGATATGCGATGCAGTTTGCGATATTGGAAACATTGTGCAAATGCAATAATTTATAGGTCTCGCCTTCCAATATAACATCGGGTAATGATACCCGCCAAGAGTCCTTGAACATTACGACCTTCTTGTTGATAAGGTCGAATGCTGGACACGCACGGGTCCAGCGGCCAACAGGCGAGTAAGATCTTGTAAGAGGTTGAGGAACGATTAATGTAAGTGAGCCGGGGCCCTCGACACTAGGGATATCGAGTTTGAACATACGAGTGGTACTGGGAATATTGAGCCGTGACCTTGTGAGGTCAGCCTCCTCATCGCCAGCAAGTGTTACAGAAGTGTCAACACCACACATTTCAGGTGATGCTCGTGCGTAACGATGAAAGAAGTCAGCCAAATATGGCTCGTTATTGTAGTCGATGGCGCTGGTGACGATAGCTCCCTCCCTATCCCATCTGATAATGCGAGCGCGATCACGTACGATCAGGAGAGAGAATGCATGGGTACAGAACTGGGTGCCGAGCTGAGCTGCAGCATAGCTAGTTATTTGTCCCAGAGTGTCCATACCCCGATTTGTCTTGGATACGATGCTATCAACCCCAGAAGGGTTGCAAAATGTGTCATGGGAGTAAGACCATTTGAATTCAACGATAATTTCTGTTGTAGAAACATCACAATTGCGCGATGAAGGTGCACATCCATCAGGATACATGCAGATGTCCGGCTTGATATTGAATACTGTTGAATTTATTTTTGAGCAGTTTCATATGTCTGGGTGACTGTGGGTGTCAACAAACGACAATTGAGGCGTGAAAGGTTTAATGGCGTTAATCTAGGGTTAGGTTGTCAATAATCTCACTATTGTATACAAGAGATATACTCACAAAAGGTATATAGGCATGTTCCTCATTTCTAACAGAGAGCATATCACTGAATGCTCCAACAGCGGAAGTGAGGGACGAGGGATCATAATCGGGAATTTGACAAGTAGGAAGGAATTCCTGGAGAAAGTCCTCAACTGGCATCGGGCCAACAAAATAACCTTTCATCTCTTTACCCATGGCCTGAATAGTTTTGTGCCGGCATTGTGTAAGAGTCATAAAGGGCAGCATGGTGGAGCTCTCCCGTTTGATAGGAGTATCAACGACATCATCGGGAACTAGATAGGGGCCTTCCACAATGGGAAGCACTGCTGTTTCTGCGGTAGGGGTGCATTCGGCAGGCACTGCAAGGTCGGTGTAGAGACTCGCGCGTCTCAATGCCGAATATCCGGCCTTTAACCATACATTCCTATATGATACAGCTCTAATCCTAAGGACCAGTCTCGTGCGCGCCTTATCCGAACTCACGTGCACTTAGGTGCGCCTTACCTGCGCACGCACTATGCGTGCTTCGCGCTGTAGATGAGGAATCTTGACTAGACGTGAAAACACTTAAAACAAAAGGGTGCTCAACAGCAAGACCGGGATACGAGACAACGACTCGACCCAAGGGACAACCACTGAGAGAAGTTCCTCGAAATAAAGTGGAGGGAAACTCTATGAGCTAGGCGGGCGCTAACAGGTGCGAGAAGATAACGTGTGCGAAGGCGCGTGTATGCGAGGCAAAGGCGCGCGAGATGCGCGCGTGAGCGGGAAGTTCGAGAATGCGCGCGCGCGAAGCGAAGGCGTGCCTTGAGCGTTAAGGGAAAGGTCCTATTGAGGAGTGAATGCCCAGATGGATGATTGACAGGAGAATAAGATCTTATAACAAGTGAGGAGGTGATCTATGCACTTTCCAGTACACAAAGATAAGGGAAAAGTAAGTACCAGAACCAAAGGAAACCCTTCTGTATTTAAGAATGGAGATGGCGCGCTTCCGAGTGCGCTCCCGAACCGAGTAACCATATCAACTCTAATTATAACTAAGTTTAAATAAACTTTCTATAAGTAGCGCGGACGTCGGACCGAAGATTTTATTAGTTCAATGGATAAGATAGAAATAACGCACCAGCGAATCAGTAAGGACATGGGATGGATGGACGGACGATAGCGTGAAGACCTATGAGGAGGCGTGCGAACGCGCGCGCGAAGCGCGCATATAGTGTGTGTGTAGGTAAGGTGCACCTAAGTGCGCGCAAGTTCGGATAAGGCGTGCGCAAGTGCGCGTGAGACTGGTACTTAGGAGTAGAGCTGTAACATATAGGAATGTATGGGTAAAGGCAGTATATTCAGCATTGAGATGCGTGAGTCTCTACAGCGCGCCTCCTCCTAGGTCTTCGCGCTATTGTCCGTCCATTCGTCCTATGTCCTTACTGATTCGCTGGTGCGTTATTCCTATCTTGTCCATTGAACTAATGAAATCTTCGGTCCGACGTCCGCACTACATATAGAAAGTCTATTTAAACTTAGTTATAATTAGAGTTGATATGGTTACTCGGTTCGGGAGCGCACTCAGAAGCGCGCCGCTTAGCGTAATCTCCATTCTTAAATACAGAAAGGTTTCCTTTGGTTCTGGTACTTACTTTCCCCTTATCTTTGTATACTGGAAAGTGTATAGATCACCTCCTCACTTGTTATCTGATCTGATTCTCCTGTCAATCATCCATCTGTGCATTCACTCCTCAATAGGATCTTTCCTCTAATGCTCAAGGCGCGCCTTCGCTTCGCGTGCGAGCATTCTCAAACCTCCTGCTCACGCGCGCATCTCGTGCACCTTCGCCTTGTGTCATATCCCATATTCCAGACCTACAACTGACAATATTCCCATGCCTCATCCGGACCTTCGGATGCCCTATCCATGTCTCCGGACCAACATCCGACGATGTTCCCACACCTCATCCGGACCTCCGGACCTCCTGTCCACATCTCCAGACCCAATCCTCTATCTGTCCGGATCCCTGTACTCCTGTATCTGATATCCGGATGCCAGATCTGATATCCACATCTCCGGATCTCCGGATCCGACCTATGCTTCATATCCGAATCCAAACCTTAAATCAGCGCTCATCCCCTTATGGTAATCACCTGTCTCCGGACTTCCAAACATCCGGATCCGACCTGCGTCTATCTTCCGTGCCTTTTCCCTTTGTATGTTCCTACTCCGGTTAGACCATATAATTTTCCGTACCTCGTTTCATTTCCGCCCTGTATTTTCCTCTGTTCTAATCTCCGGTTTCATTTACTATTTTCCGATAGACTAGCATTTGACTTTTCTATACGCTCCGTCCACAGCTTTGTATAGCTTCGGACTTCGCATCTCAGTAGTATATAAACCCCTGTAGATACTCCTGTATTTCCTTAGTCTGATTATTACACACATATAGTCCTCGCACTAGATCCCACTCTAAGTCTTCACATCAGTTCTAGTCTTCCGACTTAAGTCAATATCTATCTCAGGCCTAGGGAGGAATTCCCTAGGCCGGAGCTCCGCTCCTCTGCTCCTCCGAACCTTTGCTCCTCTACTCCTCCGTTCCTCCGCCCAACCATTCCTCCATTCCGCCGAGTTTCCGGAAGTTCCTCCGGAACTTTCCTGCGGTCCTCCGGACCTATTCTGCGTCGGACTTTGTCCTTGCAGCCTTTCCTCTGTTTGCTTCTACTCAGGACTTGTCCTGAGTAGCCATTACACATATCTGTACCAGGATGAAACCTCATAGTAATTTCCGGAAGTTCCTCCGGAACTTTCCTGCACTCATCCGGAAGTTGCTTGCACTCGTCCGGAAAGTCCTTCCGAACTTTCCCACACTCGTCCAGAAGTCCTTTGGACTTCCTTGGACTTTCTCCGGACATCATTCAGAAATTAAGGGCACATACTCGGGTAAGGGGCGCAGCGCATGAGCTGAAGCCAAGCCCCTTTGAATCAGTCCTATCCTTTGTGCATGGTCTTAACACCTCGTGTACGCGCGCCTTCACGCGCGTTATCTTCTCGTGCCTGTTAGCGCCCGCCTAGCTCATAGAGTTTCCCTCCACCTTTATTTCGAGGAACTTCTCTCAGTGGTTGTCCTTTGGGTCGAGTCATTGTCTCGTATCCCGGTCTTGCTGTTGAGCACCCTTTTGTTTTAAGTGTTTTCACGTATAGTCAAGATTCCTCATCTACAGTGCGTTAGTGTGCAATAGATGTTTAGAGTCATCCCTGACTTTGGGCGATGTGATTGGTGATGATGATGATGCGGATTGCGAAGGAGATGGTGCTGATGATGAATGTGAAGAGGCGCCTGCAGTGTGCTTCTGGTTGCGCTTCGTGAGCGCGCGCTCGAGTTCGTGATCTAAAGTGACGCAGTCTGGTATACCTTTGTATGCTGGCGCAGTTGATGGTTGAGGTGCGTATAATTCGCACGAAGGTGCAGGAAAGGCGTGCGCGCGAGGTGCGAGAATAGGAACTGGTGGCCTTTTGTCAAGTACAACTTCTGGGGGTGCGCGATAGAAGAGTCCAGCTGTCGCATTAGTGCTAATGGTCATATCCTTAGCTTGCGCTGGCACAGTTGCTGTGACTAAGTTTGCAATTGGCGCTACCACAGGTGCGCTAACTGGTGTGCTTACTGGTGCGCTTGGCATGGGAAAAGCGCGCGCAGGTAATAGGAACTGCACAGCTGCAAAGACGTCCATAAACGGGTATGGGTCATATGAATGGTGGTCAGGGAACTTGTTAAGACCGTGCACAAAGGGTAGGACTGATTCAAAGGGGCTTGGCTTCAGCTCATGCGCTGCGCCCCTTACCCGAGTATGTGCCCTTAATTTCAGAATGATGTCCGGAGGACTTCCGGACGAGCGTGGGAAAGTTCGGAAGGACTTTCCGGATGGGTGCAAGCAACTTCCGGATGAGTGCGGGAAAGTTCTGGAGGAACTTCTGGAAATTACTATGAGGTTTCGTCCTGGTACGGATATGTGTAATGGCTACTCAGGACAAGTCCTGAGTAGATGCAAACAGAGGAAAGGCTGCAAGGACAAAGTCCGAAGCAGAATAGGTCTGGAGGACCGCAAGAAAGTTCCGGAAACTCGGCGGAATGGAGGAATGGTTGGGCGGAGGAACGGAGGAGTAGAGGAGCAAAGGTTCGGAGGAATGGAGGAGTGGAGGAGCAAAGGTTCGGAGGAGCGGAGGAGCGGAGCTCCGGCCTAGGGAATTCCTCCCTAGGCCTGAGATAGATATTGACTTAAGTCGGAAGACTAGAACTGATGTGAAGACTTAGAGTGGGATCTAGTGCGAGGACTATATGTGTGTAATAATCAGACTAAGGAAATACAGGAGTATCTACAGGGGTTTATATACTACTGAGATGCGAAGTCCGAAGCTATACAAAGCTGTGGATGGAGCGTATAGAAAAGTCAAATGCTAGTCTATCGGAAAATAGTAAATGAAACCGGAGATTAGAACAGAGGAAAATACAGGGCGGAAATGAAACGAGGTACGGAAAATTATATGGTCTAACCGGAGTAGGAACATACAAAGGGAAAAGGCACGGAAGATAGACGCAGGTCGGATCCGGATGTTTGGAAGTCCGGAGACAGGTGATTACCATAAGGGGATGAGCGCTGATTTAAGGTTTGGATTCGGATATGAAGCATAGGTCGGATCCGGAGATCCGGAGATGTGGATATCAGATACAGGAGTACAGGGATCCGGACAGATAGAGGATTGGGTCTGGAGACATGGACAGGAGGTCCGGAGGTCCGGATGAGGCGTGGGAATATTGTCGGATGTAGGTCCGGAATACGGGATATGACAGAACTTGATCATAAGGCGCAAGCGTATTTGCGCCTGAGCGTCGCTAGGGATTCCTTCCATGAATAAGCGGTCGTGTTCGGCCTTTCCAATACGGTCTTCATCCATGAGTGGCTGTATAATCTTCCTGAATGCGCGCAGGTAACTGCTTAGTTCTGTGCAAGAGGGCATTGGTTTGTTAGCGTATTCGCGCGCGACGGCGCGCAAGTCTGCAAGCGCGTAGCGTCTTTTACCATCCCATCCAGGATACATTACCTTCACCTCATCTAAAAAGGCGCTGTAATCATCTACTGCCGCTTCTGGCATGCCTCCCCATAGTTCTCGGTCATCGCGCTAAAGGTAGCGGATAATACCTTTGATGTGGTCGAGTCCTTGGAGTCCTGCTTTATCAGCAAGCTGCTCATATGCATCAATGAACTCGGCAAGGTTGTCTGTAGTGCCATCAAACTTGGGCGCGTTTGCCATGCCACGGATAGGCATTCTATAAGGCATTGCAGCATGAAAAAGCGCAGGCGTGTGCGAGGCGTATAACAGGTGTGCGCGTGAGGCGCAGAGGCGTGGGAATGTTGCGCGCGCGCAAGGCGCGAGAATGCGTGACTAGAAAATGGTTAGCTTTTGAAATTGCAAAGAAATTGACCTTATATGTGCGAATTGCGTGAAGTGCGAAGATGCGCAAAACTAGATCTTGCTGACTGCTCCCCTTGCGGTGGGCTCCAGTTGTAGAAACAACAATACTGAGAGGAACAAACAAAGCTCCTGGCTGTATCTATAAAATAGTTGTAAGGTCGTGCGCTGCCTAGTCTGCGTTACTTGAGAAGACAAGTGCGTTCGACCCTATAGGGGAAGCGAGTGCAGCAAGGATCTAGAAGTGTGCGCGGAAGCGAAGCGCGAGAAAGCGCAGGTGCGCGCAAGGCGCGGGAACACGCGCACGTATGCAGAAAACAATAGAGAGGTAGTCTTAAGTGCTAATAGGTTGCAAGATAAGAGAAGAGCAATGCCAGATGTAAACAAATAGAGTTCTACTATGTTCTGCTAAGTAGTAAGTGGGTAGTAACTAGTAAGTGAAAAGTAGGAAAAGTAAGTTCTAATAGTATGTACTGCTGGCGCTTATATAGCGCGCCTAAGCGCAGTCATACGGAGCCGAAGCGCTACCGAGTAGGTATGTAAAGATATATATGAGTGAGAATCCATGATAAAAATAAAGGTGGAACTATGCTAATAAAGGAAATGGAAATATACGCACTAGGGAGCTTGGTGGACAGTGGATGGATGCTTCTGGATGGCTGGCGCTATAGGGCGCTCAAGCGCGGGAACGCGTGCGCGCGTATACATCGCAATGCGCGGGAATGGTGCGCGCATGGCGCGCATTGCACGGGAAAGCTGCACCTCATATAGAGATAGCTGCGGGTAGCGCACAGAGTGACGCTACAAGTTCGTGCTATGTACTTCCTAGTGAAAGCTGTCATATCAGACCATGAGACGCACGAGTCTCTACATCGGGCTCATTAAGCATGCCCTTAATATATTTTGCGTCAACTTCAACATGGAGGTTCTGAACTCCAATGATGTGAAGTCTGTAATGTCGAAGTGCTCTCAAAAGGCCATACAATTCTAACTTGGGCTGAAAGTATCGTGACTCTGCATCACCCATAGGTAAAGAACCATATCGTGCTGGTCATTGTCGTCCTTCATCATCTATTTGTGAAAGGATGATTCCTACAGCTATGAAGCTGGAATCAACTGATAAATATACGGGATTTGAGGAAGTATAGTCAATGCTTCTCATTGCTGGTGCTGAACATATACGTTCCTTCAAAGTTTCAAAAGAAATATCTTGCTTCTCTCCCCAAATGAAAGGGGCATCTTTTTTCCAAAGTTGGGTGATAGGTTTTGCTAGTTGAGAAAATCCTAGTATCCAAATATGAACTGTCCCACAAAGTCCCATAAATCCTCGGGCTTCTTTAACCGTAGTGGGGATCGGCCAGTTAAGAATTTTGGACACTTTCTCAGTATCAGGTAGTCTACCTTCTGGAGTACAGCGCTGTCCTACGATAAGGACGTCTGGAAGGCAACACTGAATTTTCGTAGCAGAGAATGTTGCACCTACATCTTTTATGTGGTGCATGATACGGTGAACATCATTTGCATGTTCCCAAATAAATCGTCTAATCCCTGGGTTTTCTTCTAAGACCTCAGGATTACCTTCATCGTCAGGATAGATAGTCTTTGGACCTTTGACTGGAAGGTCATCTATGAAAACATTGGCTACATGTGGAATTTCATCCTGCAGTACAAAGCTGGTGCATTTCTGAAATTCTGCAGGTGCATTTGTGTAGCCCATTGGTAAGGCTGTTAAGCGTAGCATACCTAATGGTGTTAGGAAAGCTGTAAGATCTCTGCTTTCTGGGTGCATTTTACGTGCATCAAATCCCCAGAATAAATCGAATACGGTGTAACACTGAGCTCCTGCAAATGACTCTACAAAGTCATCTACTATAGGAATGAGACCAGCATCTTGAATAGAAATTTTGTTGAGAGGTTGAAGATCATGGACTAGTCTTAGTTTTCCATTCTTCTTGAGTACACAGAACCAGCGTGAACGGTATGCAGATTGGCTTGGTTCATATACCCCTGCATTAATCTTGGATTTGAGTAGTTCAATAACTTTCTGATGTATCCTAGGTGGGATAGGAATATTCTTATATTCCCAAGGTACATGAGGTACAGTGGGAATAATGTATGGGGTGAAATATGATTCTTTGAGAGTACCCCTATCAGTTTCTTCAAATGCTAGGGTCTCTTGATTTAAATTCATGATGTGTTGAAAAAGTTTCACTTCTTCACGTAGTAGAAATCCTTCTGAATTTATCCCAAGGTCAACCATACGTTCATGAGTTAGACATCCATTAGGAATAAATTCAGGGGGATGTGGAGTTAATGGGATTAAATTTTGAAGTGGGTTATGAGGGAAATGACGATCTACTCTGGCTCCTTGAGGAAAAGTTCCTGACACGGGCTTGACTTTTTTGTCAACCCTCTTGTACATTGTGAGTACTGGATTTCCCTCAGGATAGTTGGTAGAGTCACAAGAAATTAAGATATCAGACTCAGTATCAGAATTTTCGCCATAGTCTGAGTCTTGAAGTATAGAGTCTTCATTTTGATTGAAGTTTGTAGTTTGGTTTTTGGATGTGAGATTATTTCTAAGTCTCTCAAAACAGTCTTCTATAGACTCATTTTCAAGCAAATCTGAAGGATACACTAGCATCTCCTCACTTGAATTTTGTTCAATAGGTTTTGAGTGACTTAGACTTAAAACTTGATTTTGGTGTTGTTGAAACTTAGGTTTTTCAGACAAAAATTTGGACCACCAAAGACTTGAATTACAGAACAGGTAACTCATATCTAAGGCTATCACTTGACTTTTTACACCTTTTTCCTGTATCAATACACTCATACACATAAGTCTGCAATGTAGTTTTTGTGAATAGGCAAGAGCACTAGAGACAATCAAAACAAACAAAGACAAACAAGTGAAACAAGATACTGAGTCGAAAACGGAGATATAAATACATAGGCACTGGTTTGAAGACATGAGGGTCCATGTTTTTGGGATTATGTGAATTTTCACACGAGGCAATAGAAGTCGAAGGAAAATGAGAAATGATGGACATATACGAAATTTTGAGACTTGAGGATCCAGTAACGAGTTTTTAGATTTTCTATTAGAAAGATTGATAATTTGAAAAGATAATAATGAAGGATAGAAGTTTACCTCTAGGGCTCTTCATCAGGTTCCTCAGCAATATCTGAGAGAACAAACCATTCCTTTGAATAAAAGGGGTCTTCAAACATCTCACTTCGAAAGGTGATGTTGCTATGATAGTGAGGCCCGAGTGTGCGATCCCAAGGACTAGGTCTCTGTCTGATGCAAGACGAAGGATGTCCTTGATGGTCCCAACATCGAGGAGACGAGATTCTGTAAGTGCACGAATGGTGTCCTTGTCAGGGAAAGGCATGAGTAGGGCATCCAGGATCTTCGAGGCAAAAATAGGCTCTCCATGGTTTTCGGCAATGGCAGCATAGGAATTTAGCCGTTTGCACTCACTTTCAGAAAAGAAAGGATTGGCATCCTCGTAATGACCTAGATAAGTGCTGGGGGAGATGCCTCCTTGGATGTGAAGGAAATGATCACATTTGATAGTGTGTGCGTGCCTCGAAGCTTCTGCAAGCATTCGAGTTGACAGGACTGTCTCAATGACATTAATAAGGTGCCTGCTGTGAGCACGATGATCGCGAATTTCACGAACATGTTCGTGCCATGTTCGTCCAGAACAAGGGCCTCCTATAGGGAGTTTAGCTCCCCCAGGGATAGTAGGGTGCCCAGAATAGGATCCGTCCTGGAACATATGAGGGCTCCAGTCATTCACGATGATCTCGTCCTGACAGAAGCAGAACGACTTGATGGCCTGCACGGCGTTGCGGATATATACTGAATGGTAGTCGTTATATTTGGCTGACTCGCTGTTAAGGTGCTCTTCAGCCTCCACGCGAGTCAGTCCTATGAAAGAGATTTCGGTCTTACCATCTGCTCGAGCAGGTCCATGATAGGATATATTCCCCGAAGTTGGTGCAGGGTAAGGGATGTGCATGTCGTCGTCCTCATCTTTCTCGTGTCTAAATGATGCACGAGGAGAGGAAGTGATAATATTATTCTTAAACGGAAGCGAGGGAACAAGAGAAGGCATGTACTCGTCCTTGAGACTCAGTTCGTCCTTTGAATTAGGAGGTGTCATTACGAAGGTGCTTGCTGGTATGGGGGAGCTAGAGTTCGAGTAGGTAGACTCTTCTTGGTCCATAGTTGGATGAATAAGATAGACGTCGAGTGAGTCGTCATTTTGATAAGCTCGTTCATCATCGAACGAGTAGGTAGATGGTGATGTGCATGGTGGTGTTGATGCCATAGACGAGTGTGAGGAATAGGCACCGAAAGGTTTGATATTATTATCCTGAGCTGCGCGAGCTAGAATTTTTGTGAGCGCGTCATAAAAACTCGTAGTTTTTATGTGCTCACCATTGTAAGCATCATGCACGTCTTCCTTCAGGTCCTGCGCTGAAAGAACTTCTCCTTCCTCTAATACTGGTGTCGCGAAAGCCTCCTTACCCTGTCCATCATTGCAAGCGAAGTCTCTGATAAAGACGTTATCCGGGATAGCGTCTATGGGAGGAATCAGAGAATTAGTGCAAGGATCTGGGTCTGGATCAGGTTCGGAGTCAAGGATATTTTTAAAACAAAGTTCATTATCAATCAACGATACATGTATATAAGTCCCATTAAGGGAGGGACAAGGTAAGAGTATAAGGGGGGCCGTGTTAGGCGCGCGTAAGGTTAAGATAGGTGTTGCGTCGGACGCGGGTGAGGTTAAGGTGGGTGTCGTGTTGGATAAAGGTGGGAGTGCCAAAGTGGCGTCAGCGTTGGGCAAAGGTGGGAGTGCCAAAGTGGCGTCAGCGTTGGGCAAAGGTGGGAGTGCCAAAGTGGCGTCAGTGTTGGGCAAAGGTGGGAGTGCCGAAGTCCCATCAGCGTTGGGCAAGGGTGGGAGTGCCAAAGTGCCATCAGCGTTGGGCAAAGGTGGGAGTGCCGAAGTCCCATCAGCATTGGGCAAAGGTGGGAGTGCTGAAGTGCCGTCAGAGTTGGGCAAGGGTGGGAGTGCCAAAGTGCCGTCAGCGTTGGGCAAAGGTGGGAGTGCCGAAGTGCCATAAGCATTGGGCAAAGGTGGGGGTCCGGATTGGCGTTGGCATTGGCCAAAAAGGGTGCCGGATGGTTGTTGGCGTTGGCCAAAGAGGGCGCCGGATGAAGTTTGGCATTGGCCAAAGAAGACAGCGCTGGATGAAGATTGGCGTTGGCCAAAGATAAGGCCGCCGGATGAGGATTGGCGTTGGCCAAAGAGGGCGCCGGATGAAGTTTGGTATTGGCCAACGAGTGATGAGGAGGGGGTGAATGTGAGATAGTGTTTGTTTTAGTAAGAATTTGAACAATATTAGAAAGAAAAAAAAACGCACCCTCCCTATCCTTCAACTCAGGGATGTTTCCCTCTTCTCCAGTAATGGACGATCCCTCCCATTGCACGGGAGAATAGGAGGGGGAGCGAACATCCATTTGTGAGGGGTCGAAAAGTGGGGATAAGGATGTGGGGGAGAAGGAGAGAGTTAGACCGTTATTCTCAATAGAAGTTGTGAACTGGAAATTGCCAGGGTTCTGAAAAAGGAAATCGGCCAGTTCAGCGCGAGTATTGTCGAACGTGTGTTCCGGCATATTCCAAAAATGCAATGGATTACTAAAAATGGACGTGCATGTGATTTGTGGATGCCTCGTGCTGGATTGATCGGACACGAGGCCAGTGGGCGCTGGGTGTAGCACTGGTTCTGCTGCTTCTTTTATACATTTTGAGAAATCTTTAATTTCAATTTTGGCTGACTGATCTCGGCCTTTGCTGATAAATTTCTTACGAATAAAATTCTCGGCATGGAGATCATTTTGTAATTGTTTGGTCACATGATTTTTGAGTTTAGAGTTTTGTGCGCTAAATTCCGAATTCGGTAATTCTTCATTAATTTCGCAAAACATTGTCGTTTCGCCCATATTAGTGACCCAAGTGGACGGTTCAAAGTCCCAATTAGGGTCATTTCCGTCAGGAGTGCATAGAAGTTCATAACGGACCTCTAAATCAAGTGGATTTTTGAATAATAACCACGTCCCATCCTTTCTTTCGTCAATGGAGACGTAGTTTCCTCTTTGCCATGGACGACCTAATAATAGACTGAATGGTACGTGATCACCAACAAACAAATTCACGTGAGTACTAACTCCTCCACAGTCTAGTGGAACATTTTGTACCAATCCACGTAGTTTGCCTTCACTGCCATTCACGTCGTTCATAGATACTGACTTGGCAATATCTATAGGCCTATTAATAATAGTCTTCCAGACGTGTTTGTTTACGATATTGAGTTGTGAACCCATGTCAATTATTGCATTAATCACTTGACCGTCACAATGCATGGCTATTTTGATTAATAGTCCACGTGTCTTTGTTCATACTGAATGTGCTTCTATCTTCGAGTCATTAGGTAAGGACTTTGGTTTGATAGCATTAGCGAGGATTCCGCTAAGCTCACGGGAAGTGCCAAGAAGCTCTCCTACCTCAAGTCGGATAGGAGTCCTCAACACTGTTTCAAGAATTTTCTCTGGCTTAATTTTAGCCGCGATGTCAGAGATGCGTTGACGTGTTGTCGTATTCTTACGATCAGAGTTTGGGATTGATTTGTAAGGTGTGTCATTGGTCTTTGGGTGTTTCTCATTGACCTTCCTTTCGTCCACATCATCCATGATGATGTCTTCACTATCCCACCCATTATCTAGACCTTTTCCCGTCTCTTTCTTATTTGTGGGCTTTGTCTTTGTGAGTGAAACAGGTTGTGTGGACTTAGGTTTGGTATGAGTATCAGCCTTCTTGGCTTGAGTAGTGGGAACTTTATCTTTCCCTTTATCTTTTTCGCTTGGTTTCCTTAGAGTTTTGCTTTGACCTGGAGGGAATACCTCCTGGAACCTTTCGTGTCTTCCTTGTGTGGAGTTTTGTGTGACTCTTTCAACCGG
Organism: Suillus fuscotomentosus; assembly: GCF_016647785.1. Taxonomy (NCBI): domain Eukaryota; kingdom Fungi; phylum Basidiomycota; class Agaricomycetes; order Boletales; family Suillaceae; genus Suillus; species Suillus fuscotomentosus. Next base: position 35,729 of record NW_024539673.1, on the reverse strand, counting down.
GAATGCATATGTTTCTTCATCTGTATCACTTTCTTCTTCTTCAGTTTCCTCAGACTGGTTGATTGAATCATCCGTGTCACTATTTTTGCTATCAGAACTCACATACTCTTCGATGTATGTGGTCCTAGTCTCTTGAATTTTATTTTGCTTATTTGCACTATAGGTTTGTGTGTCTCCGCTATTCACTTTGATAAAGTGAGCTACTGGCACACTGTCCTCTCGCTTTAGTGCTTCAATAATTGTTTCTTCAGGTAGCCGTCTTACAGCTCTTCCATCTGGTTTTCCTATTTGTCCACGGTGTGTACGCTGTAGTTTACCATCAGCGATTAGTTTATTGATTTGTGGACACATTGGAATTCCATGTCCCTTTTCACCACAACCAAAGCATGTTCGTTCGTTAAAAGGGGTGTTCGGTGGGTGATAGAATCTAGTACCTGGTTGTGGTCCTCTGAATGTCTGATTAGTGTTACTGTTTTGCCTTACATTATTTTGTCCATTCTGATTGTTGTAAGGCTTATATTCTCCTTGGGTAGCATTACCTCTTTTCAAAATAGGGGCTGCTATCATTTCTTTGATAGAAGGATCAGTTCGTGTTGCCCTGTAGTAATACAAAGCATAGTCTGGATCATCGAGTGAGATTGCATTGAGTCTCTTGATGAGTCCCTCCATTTCATCCATAGGTTCTGGTGAAGTGATACTAGGACTCTTAGTATCTTTTGAGGAAGTCTTAGTCTTGGCTTCCTTGACATGTCCTTTTGCTTTCTTTTGAGCTTTCTTTACTTCTTTCTTATCTTTTGGCTCTGGGGCCTTCTTCTTCTTACGAAAAAACTCGGTTTCAGATTCACTAGACTCTGAGTCTGTATTAGCATCAGAGTTTTCTTCAGTAGAGGAGTCTGTTTCAGACTCAGTTTCTACTTCAGAAACTAATAGGTCTGCATCAAACCAGTCATGGTGTAACAATTTCTCTGCTATTGCGACAACTTGGTCTACTGGGAAGGCTTCAGATAGATCTCTGTCTGGATCCTTGGCCATGAGGCGTGTTTCAATTTTGATACAGAGTTTCTTATAAATCCCCTCCCAGAAGTAACTTGCATATTCTTCACTTGTTAATTTCTTGGCTTGTTCAAGCCATCCTGCAATACAAATAAACCCTCTCACATACTTCTTCCAAGCTGTGAGTGTAGGGATTTTCTTTCCTCGTGTTGTCCTTACATAGGACAATAAATCTTTGCCTCTATATCGCTTCGTGTCAAGGTCTGCATCATGATACTTCAGAATGTCAGCCTTGAGTTTGCCCCAATTATTAGATCTGAAGCTCGGTAGTCCCTCTACAAATTCTGTTACGTGACGGGACATGTACTGGGTAATAGATTCACATTTCTCCTCATCAGAGGTTACATTGTGATAATCACACAGTTTTTCATAGTGTTTCAGAAAGTCCTTGACTTCTGAAAATCCACCCTTGAATTTGGCAGGTGCTGCCTTAGTTCCAGGGTTAGGTAATGTTAATACGGATCGTGTAGTCATGTTTGACCTTTGTTTGTGTTGCGTTGATACAATTGTTGATGTTGTGATGTGTGTGTGGAGTGATTTATACAAAGTATGGCTTTGTTTACGATTGTTGTGATTTCTTTGTTGTGTGGGTGGAATGAATTATATGAAGTGTGCTTTGTTTATGATTGTTGTGTTATGTTTGGTACAAGAAGAAGCCTCCCTCGCGGTGGGCTCCAGTGATGTCTTGTTACTTAAGGGTCTTATATGAAAGTTGTGTATAATGACAACACAATTATACACGGTGAAGACTTCTTGCCAGTCCTTAAATCCATGGTCTCCGACTTTTCTACTTCGTGGGAGGTAACGTAGTGAGTTCTTGGGAGGATTTAGTTTGTTGTCCTCTTCTTGTGTAGTCTTATATGAAGTTGTTGTGGAATGTTCTGTGTTCTGGATAAATTTGTTAGGTTTGTTTCAGCCTAGTATGTCGTGTTTCAACCTATGAAAGTCTGTTTCAACTTTGTCGTCCTTAGATGTGTCTCACTTTCCGTTGAAAGAGAGAGTCTTATGAATACACATAAAGCTTAGAATGAGAGCTGTTCAATGGTTATATAGTCAACCCCTGTAAGGTAGTATATAACCTAGAGTAGAATAACGATAACGAAAGTTATATAGTCGACCCCCTGTAAAGTAGTATATAACTTTAGGATAGATAATGATATCTTAGATTACCTCAAGGCACTTATATTGGCCTGCACTTTAAGTCTTAGTGGTCTCACACAGTGAGATAAGAGTCAAGTGGGAGGCTTGTATTTCATGGGTGAAAATGGGGTCCTTTTATACCTTTTGGGAACCCCCTTACTAAGCATGATTAATCAGATGGATTGGTAAGAATGTGGCTTACAAACCAGGTGATGAATCAGCTTATTACTAAGTATATTACAAATACAGTGTAATCTTACAAAGAAATTACAAACCATGACAAACCATGACTAAACATGTTGAGTCATGTTAAATGTTGTTACAAAGCATGACCAATCATGACTAAACATGTTGAGTCAGCTTAAATAATGTTACAAACCAGAATATTTCCCAGTCACATGATGTGATGACAAATAAAATCTGGTGGCTGAAAGAAGCCAAATAAAAATAAACAGTCAGAAATAAATAGAGATACAAAACTTGGTGGCTGAAAGAAGCCAAATAAAAATAAACAATGAGAAATAAACAGAAGGTCACATGCTTGATACAAATACAAGGTAAAATAAGCCTGAAAAAGTGAGAAATAAAATACAAGACAATGAAATAAAGGAAAAATAGAGAGGTGACTTAGTGACAGAGGGCTAGACAGTCTCTCATATCTTCCTTATCACTCTCTATATATATCTGACATGGTATGAATCACATACCATGCATGACAGCGCGAGTATGGATAAGGCGCGCGTGAGACTGGTCCTTTGTGTTAGAGCTGTATCATATAGGAATGTATGGGTAAAGGCTGGATACTCAGCATTGAGACGTGCGAGTCTCTACAGCAACATCGCTTGAATTGCTCTCTTCCTCTGTGAAAGATTATACTTAATCTCGGAGGAAGAACAAGCAGCGGTCGAACATTCGCGCTTCACACTTCCCAACCCCGGGTGGGTGAAAATCACTCAGGGGAAGTATAAGGGCAACATCAGTTATGTCTTCGATTCCAAACAATTGAATGACTTTGTCACATTGTTAATTCCCTCATGTGACTTCCCTTATGATATGCCTGACAGATCTGTGGCGCTTCTTGACCGAGCTCGCCTCCCGAATGACAAGACAGTGTCTGATATCCTTCAGGATGACAAAGTTGTAGGATGGTCTTATAAAGGAGAGCAGTACTACATGGGGCTTTTACTGAAAAACTTTCATCGCGACAGCCTAGAGCTAGTCGCCTCCCCTCATGCTAACGATATTCGACTACATCTGCAATACGGGTGGGATGTACCTTTCTTCAAGAAAACTCTGGTGGCCTTTTCACTCCAATTCCTGCGCGCAGGTGACTCAGCCAGGCCTATCACAGGAGAAGTCCATTCAGAAATTGGCACTGTTGTCTCAACAGACCATGCATCTGGCTCCACATGCTTAGAGTTCACCCTGGATGAACACCGACAAGAACTGGAATTTCGACTCCAGGACATCGAGCGTGTCTTTTGGGTCAGCGACACAGTTCGAGTCATAGCGGGCGCTTACACAGGTCTGGAAGGGTATATCGTTAAAAAGTCTGAGGACTTGTTTCACGTGTATCAAGAGGCCACCAATGAAGAGGTACGAGTAAATAGAACGTCCTGTAAGCCTGTCTGACATTGCATAGGTGGAAGTATCGAAGTACTACTTAGATCAACGTCCCTTAACTCACGTGCTTCAATCCCGGCTGCTGACGCAGCCAGATTTCAACCCTCTCCCCCAGCCAGAATCTCTTTAAATCAGAGACAAAACAGAAGTGCGTGTGGGAGATAACATGGGGAAATGCAGGATTGTAGTGTGGTTTCCTATGGGAGCAACCATGTTGTGGTTCCAGGCTGGAGGCAATATCAAGGACCAGCTGATCAATGTACCTGCAGCCCTTGTACGGCGGATTCGTTCCCCCAAGACTCTCCAATTTACCAAGGAAAAGGGTTACAATGTTAAGCCCGGAGACGTTGTGACTGTTGCCCATGGGCCAGAGTTCCAGACAAAAGGGGTTGTGCAAACTGTGGACTTTCCAAACGCACGCCTGACTCTGATATCCGAGGGCAATTACTCACTCGTAAATGTCATTCCCCTCAAATGGAATGTCTCTGAGTTATGACAGGTCAACGTCCCTATTGAATTCGTCATGAAAGTATTGAATGCGAACCTGGATTCATTCAACAACATCATCGGGCAAGAAGTCTTCATTATTGGAGGTTCACGAAAAGGTTATTGAGCCATACCAACTTTCTCAGGATACTTGCTCCATTTTGGTGCATGGGCAAGCACATATCACAGTCAAACACAAGGAGGTTGTTACTAGGTAACTACACTGCATATTGATTTTTTGATCTTTATTCACAACTGTTTAAGGTACGGAATGAGGTTAAACGGTTTGATACTCGAAGGACCAGACATGATCTCTTTCTGCGATGTGCAGAGGAGATCGTACCTAATGCCGCCATGTCGAAGCAAGACCCCTCCACCTGACCCTGTAGTCCCATCCAATTCCAGTATGGACCCCATCTGGCCCAACCGGACGTACAACCCCTGGGTTGCTAACAATGCAGAAGATATTGAGGATGCCATTGCAGACAGAGAGGAGAAGTCCCACAACAACAGTGAGTTTCCAACGCAGAATTCTTACCGTTTGGCTTATTTTATTATAGGCCCGTTACCTTGGTTGATGAAGAAAGAGTTTGCGTTAAAGTTGACTCAGTACCATGTGGTGCTTAAAGTATCACCAAGTTTCATGGGAGGCAGACTGCATAATCGCTTTGTATTGACAACTAGTGCTGCTGAAGTTCGGTTCCGTCCAGTTTTTTCAAGATAACTGAGGACCAAGAACCAAACCTTGGTCAAGTTCACACAGGTAGGGTGGACTCTGGGCCGGACCACTTCGAACGGGTTCACAGCGGTCATGTTCAGGTTTGGACCAGTTTGAACTGCCGAACATGACATAATATTTTGCAAAATTTACCAAGCGATATACAAACAATTGTAGGCTAGTATGATCGACTATTCAACAACATCTTGAGGAGCAATGAGCTCAGCCTGGACCATTGCCGAGATATGGCCTTCACAGTATGCACTCTTCAACAGTTGAAGTGCCTCGAATGTCCTTGGCAGCAAGGAGTTACAACGAGTGGTCCCAGTGATGCCGCCACTTGAAAATGCTCGTTCAGATGGAACCGCAGACCCCTGAATGGCGAGGTAGTCTTTTGCGATGTGAGCCATCGTAGGATATTGAATAGAGTGATGCTTTGAAGAAATAATTGTCAGCTTGCACAGAATATCAAGGATGAGTGAAGTGAACTTACACCCCACCATGCTACTACATTTTCGACATCCTCCAGTGGCGCAGCTAGATAATCCTCGAGTTCCTGATGAGGCCTTTGATGAGCTGCATCATGGGAGACACAAGCTTTGATTGCATCGTGCATCCAGCTATGGCCATATGAACTTTGGCGTGAGAGGGATGGTACAATAGCAGAATGTGTTGCCATGGTAGATGAAGGAGGGGCGCGATAATACTTATCAAACTAGATACTAAGTTAGTGCGAAGACAATTTATTAAGAGACTCGTTGACTTACTACATCTTCGAGCCGTTTCACACCATCAGCAAAGTCTTGAGACGCCCATTTTGCCTTAGCATAGGCAAGTTTATAGTTGGGGTCAAGGGCTACATGAAAGTAAGAGTCCCATCAAAACAAGAACATGTGAATTACGAACAGGGTACGTACCAAGGCAGATAAAATAGACATCTGTGTCGTTTGTCTTTTGATACCACTTACGAAGATTGTCAAGACCGGATACGATGGATGTTGAAAGGCTGTCGAATTTTGATGTGCAAGCCATGCTTTCCCAAGTCTCTTGAAGATATTAGAGAACAGGAATGGTGCGCCAGACTGTAGGCTCCCAAGTGGCTGAGAAAGTCTGTTGAGCATTGGCAGGCTCCTGCACAGTGTTGTGCTAGTTAATAGGGAAGGCGAGAAAGACAGTTAAAGGAACTGACCTGCAGCACGTTGAAGGTACAACAATTCAGATGGTGAGTCTGAACAATGTTGGGTCTTGCAGAACCTAGCTGCTATTCGACCCTAAAGGGTTTCTGGACTAGGCTTAAGGCTCAGAGGAGAGGAAATATCATAGAAACTTGCTCAGCACTCAGACTCATACTGGTAACTGGTGAAAAGATTGCTTGATTATGTAAGCTACAAAAGTGCCAACATAAGGTAAGGTAAAAACAGTCTCTACAAGCCCAACCAGAAATGAATCCCTACATCTCATGGGAACTTTAAATCATGACTGTCCCCAGTCATCTACCTATGCAAACCAAAGCTAAGCTAAACTTAAGAGAACTAACCTGGGGGTCCTCAAACACCTTTTGTTTCCTTGACGCGTATGCCAGGTAAACTGCGCCAGTGAGTGAGGGTCAGGCAATGCAATAAAACGATAATCCCCAGACTTTGCTTTTAGTACTGGAGGAGCAGCGATGCTAAAGTGAGAAATGCGCGATGATGGTTGCATGGATGACAATGGGAGTAGACGGATAGAAAGAGGCGAACGAGGGCTTCGAAATGAGTATAGGGTTGACTAGGTTTGGTGAAGAACTGAGGGAGATATGAAGGAAATGGTGACAACGCGCGAAAATAGCGAAAACAGCGAGTAGCGAGGGCGCGGGCGGGCGTATCGGAAATCTGATCGGATGGATGGAAAGCGCGGAAAAATGCGGTCAGAACGCGCCTAAGGCGATGGGCGCGCGCTCACGGGGCGACGAGATATAAAGAAAGCGCAAAAATGGAGCAAAAAAATAGGGGGGAACGCGCAAATGCGAATAGCGAGCGAATGGCTGAGCGCGCGAAGGCGCGGATATGCGCGAATGAAAGCCATGAACGAGGGCTTCAAAACAGATATAAGGTCGATGGGGTTCTGAGACGAAATGGGCTGGTGAAAGTGCGAAAAGTGCGGAGGTGTAAGAGGGAGGAGGAGGAAGGGGTATGGTGCAGGGCAACAAGGACTGGTCCTATCAAGAAGCTGATTGGGGCAATGGACAGAGCCACTGGTGGATGGTAAATTGCCAAAAGAGCTAAATGAGACAGGCCTTAGAGCACCCAGAAAACCCTTATCTCCCCTCAACTTCTCAAAAACACCAAAAACTCGATATCTCCACAACTACTGCTCCAATTTCGATGAGCCAGAGCTCAAAATGACCGGACGGACGAGGGGAATACGACCCTAAGTTTGCGAGAGATCCGCTCGAAAAACGCGTGGGAAAAACGCTTATCAATGCGCTGGGGAGGAGGAGAAGATGCTGAAAAGTGGGAATTGTGGGAGAAGCTGGTAATGAATGACTGTGGTGGGATAATAGGCGAATTTGGGGGATGATTGGAGAGCTGGAAGAGCCTAGAAACACAAGAAACCCTCGCGGTGGGCTCCAGTTGAAGGTACAACAATTCAGATGGTGAGTCTGAACAATGTTGGGTCTTGCAGAACCTAGCTGCTATTCGACCCTAAAGGGTTTCTGGACTAGGCTTAAGGCTCAGAGGAGAGGAAATATCATAGAAACTTGCTCAGCACTCAGACTCATACTGGTAACTGGTGAAAAGATTGCTTGATTATGTAAGCTACAAAAGTGCCAACATAAGGTAAGGTAAAAACAGTCTCTACAAGCCCAACCAGAAATGAATCCCTACAACGTCTCAAATCAATTCTAACTTCAGCCACTCTTGTTGCGTGAGCTTGAATGCTGAATATGTTTTCCCTTGTAAATTGGGGACTTCTTCACTGTCATCAGCAAGCTGCATGAACCTGTTCACTCTCTGTAAATTCAAATCAATTAAATAGAACAAAACATTTGAAAAGATACAACAAACCTTGCATAAGTCGATCACCCACTCGAGCATTTTGAAGAGTGATGCCTAACGTGTTCAAATCCATTTGAGGAGTTCGAGAGTGGGAACGTCAACCTCAGCACAGCACTTCTTAAAGAAAAAACGAGCTTGCGGGGACTTTCGTATTTGTGTGACCAGTGAAAGAGCTTTACCGACCGTATTGGCAATGTCAAAATCAGTCTCCTCATAATCGTCATCATCATCTTCTGCTGTCTTCTTGAGTAAAGCACTGGTTGATGTCGGAGCAACTCTCTCAACGAAATGCTTTGCTGCGAGATGCAGGGCATGTTCCATACAACAGACATGATGTTCAACTGGGTTCCAGTCAATACCAGAAGGGTCAATAGCCTTCGCAACAGTTCGAATAGCGGTGTAGAAACAACAATACTACTAGGAACAAATGATGCTCCTGGCAGTATCTATAAATGTTGATAGGTCGCGCGTTGCCTAGTCTGCGTTGCTTGAGGAGACAAGTGCATTCGACCCTAAAGGGGAGGTGAGTACAGCAAAGATCTAGAGGTATGCGCGGCAGCGCGAAGCGCGAGAAAGCGCAGGTGCGCGCAAGGTACGAAGGCGCGGGAAAGCGTGCGCGCGTAAGCGGTAATAAGAGAGACTAAGCTTAAGTGATAATATGATGCAATATAAGAAAAGAGAGATGCAAAGTGTAGACAAAATGGAGTTCTACTATGTACTGCTAAGTAAATAGTGGGTGATAACTAGTAAGTTAAAGGGAAAAAGTAAGGTCCGTAATAGTATGTACTGCTGGCGCTTATATAGCGCGCCTAAGCATGGTCAAGCGGAGCCGAAGCGCTACCGAGTAGGTATGTAAATATATATATGAGTGAGAATGCATGATAAAAATAAAGGTGGAACTATGCTAATAAAGGAAATGGAAATATACGCACTAGGGAGCTTGGTGGACAGTGGATGGATGCTTCTGGATGGCTGGCGCCATAGGGCGCGCGCGTATACATCGCGAAGCGCAGGAATGGTGCGCGCATGGCGCGCGTTGCGCGGGAAAGCTGCGCGTCATATAGAGATAGCTGCGGGTAGCGCACAGAGTAATGCTATGAGTTCGTGCTGTATACTCCTTGGTGAAAACTACCATATCACGCCATGAGAGGCATGATTCTCTACAGCGGTATCATTATTTGTAGCATTGTCAGCTGTGAACCAGCCAACCTATGATTGAACAATTAGATAAACAGTAAGTACAACAACATCAATGCTCACCTTTTTGCGTATATCATAGTTATCAATGACTTCGATCAAGATGCCACCAATGTTGGCACCGCTGTGGTTACCCTCAATGGGCCTAAAAGCAAGTTGTTCCATCTTAAGCTGCCACTCCTGAGGCTTGTCGGCAGGTGAGTCGATATAATGTGCTGTGACGGAAAGGAATGGGTCGCCTGGTTCAGATGTCCATGAGTCGAACGTCATTGAAATCTTGCTGTCGACATGCTAAGACAATCATAATGAGTGAAAAGTAGACAATCACAATTAACACTTACTGCTAGTTTGTCTTTGACTCGTTCAACAGCAAGTTTTGCTCTCTCGAGAATCTCGTCCCATGTCTTAGTGCGGTACGGAATATCTTGATCTGAAAGACTTGGCCGAAGGTATTGAAGGAGGCAGCGAAATGGTCCTTTGTCAACAAGTTGAAATGCCTGCAATTGTGTGAGGATGTGTACATGAAACAAATAACCAAAATTGCAAACCTCATCCTCAGCAACAATGAGCTCTACGACATAGTCAATAAGGCCTGACTTCGAAAATTGAGGTGGCTTTGGGACAAGGGCACGATCAAGAGTTCGCTGCCCTCCATCAGATACCTTGACATTCATGGGAATAGCACGTGGATGCATGATGATACCTTTCTCCTCGCAGCGACTCTTGTATATCGGAAAGTGGCAGTTTGGATGGCTAGTCAGATGATTAGCGTGACTCAAACATACTTGAGAAAAAACTTACTGAGCAATGTGAGTACGACGGTGTAGAGAATCATGCCTCTCATGGTGTGATATGGCAGGTTTCACTAGGAAGTATACAGCACAAACTTGCAGCATCATTCTGTGTGCTATCTGCAGTGATTCCTATATGAGGCGCAGCTTTCCCGTGCAACGCGCGCCATGCGCGCGTGACTTCCCACGCTTCGCGATGTATACGCGCTGTAGAGACTCGTGTGTCTCATGGTCTGATATGACAGCTTTACACTAGGAAGTACATAGCATGAACTTGTAGTGTCACTCTGTGCGCTACCTGCAGCTATCTCTATATGAGGCGCAGCTTTCCCGTGCAATGCGCGCCATGCGCGCACCATTCCCGCGCTTCACGATGTATGCGCGCGCGTGCGCGTGTTCCTGCGCTTGCGCGCCCTATAGCACCAGCCATTCAGATGCATCCATCCACTGTCCACCAAGCTTCCTAGTACGTATATTTCCATTTCCTTTATTAGCATAGTTCCACCTTTATTTTTATCATAGTTTCTCACTCATATATATTTTTACATACCTACTCGGTAGCGCTTCGGCTCCGCATGACCACGCTTAGGCGCGCTATATAAGCACCAGCAGTACATACTACACAAAAACTTACTTTACCTCCCATTTACCTATTACTACTTACTTACTACTTAGGAGAACATAGTAGAAACCTATTCCTTTAGATCTCACGCTCTCACATCTCTTGCATCATATTATCACTTAAGTCTAGTCTATCTATCATTTCCACATACGCGCGCGCGCTTTCCCACGCTTCGCGCTAATACGCGCGCGTGTTCCCACGCCTTGCGCGCACCTGCGCTTTCTCGCGCTTCGCTGAAGCGCGTACCTCTAGATCTTGGCTGCACTCGCTTCCCCTTTAGGGTCGAACGCACTTGCCATCTCAAGTATCGCAGACTAGGCAACGCGCGACCTTACAACTTTTATAGATACAGTCAGGAGCTATCTTTGCTCCTCACAGTATTGTTGTTTCTACAGCGCGTGTGCGTTCCCGCACTTGAGCGCCCTATGGCGCCAGCTATCCAGATGCATTCATCCACTCTCCACCAAGTTCTCTAGTGTGTTGAAGGTACAACAATTCAGATGGTGAGTCTGAACAATGTGTTGGGTCTTGCAGAACCTAGCTGCTATTCGACCCTAAAGGGTTTCTGGACTAGGCTTAAGGCTCAGAGGAGAGGAAATATCATAGAAAACTGCTGAGCACTCAGACTCATACTGGTAACTGGTGAAAAGATTGCTTGATTATGTAAGCTACAAAAGTGCCAACATAAGGTAAGGTAAAAATAGTCTCTACAAGCCCAGCCAGAAATGAATCCCTACAGCGTATATTTCTATTTCTCTCATTGCATATTGTTCCGTCTTTATTTTTATCATGGACTCTTACACATATATATCTTTACATACCTACTCAGTAGCGCCTCGGCTCCGCATGACCGTGCTTAGGCGCGCTATATAAGCGCCAGCAGTACATACCATTGGGGACTGGACTTTTGACTTACTTTCCCTTTAACTTACTAGTTACCACCCACTATTTACTTAGCAGAGCATAGTAGAAGTCTATTTGTCTACACTTCGCATCTCTCTCTTTTTCTTATATTGCATCATATTATCACTTAAGTGTAGTCTCTCTATTGTTCCCGCTTATGCGCGCGCGCTTTCCCGCGCTTCGCGCTAATACGCGCGCGTGTTCCCGCGCCTTGCGCGCATCTGCACTTTCTCGTGCTTCGCTTCTGCACATACCTCTAGATCTTTGCTGTACTCACTTCCCCTTTAGGGTTGGATGCACTTGTCTCCTCAAGTAACGCAGACTAGGCAATGCTCGACCTACAACTTTTATAGATACAGTCAGGAGCTATCTTTGTTCCTCTCAGTATTGTTGTTTCTACAACGGGTAGAAATGCTACCTTTGAAGAAACAATTTTGAAGAGGCACATTTGCGTCCCTATGAGACAGAAGGCAAAGGCAAATTAGTAAAAAGATACTTGGAAACAGGGAGAAAAACGCACTTGCAAATGTTACACCACCATCCATCTTCACTTTCACCAGTATGTACGTTCTTGTGACCCTTTTCCTCAGTGAATATTGTCCGCAGATCTGCCGTCCGTTCATCTTTCTTCAAACTTTTGCAAACCTAGAGGTTTGACATCAGGATAGTAGGAGAAAGTCTGAAAACACACTTACATCTCGATCAGCATCTCCAAATGCTTTAATTTTCTGGTAAGCTGCCTCAGCTTCCTTGGCTTCCTTGTTGTCCGTGGTAGACATATTGTCGTCATCGTCATCGTCGTTGTCACCATCATTGTCACCAATCGTAGAAGAGCTGGTTGCAGAGACAAGTGGGCGCTTGGTGGCAGGGGGCATGGTGGTAGTACCTGAATGTTTGGCCGGAATGGCACTGCTCGCTGCTTCTCGCAACTTTGCAGAAGGCTTGATGGGTCGGCCGGAGCGGCGAGAACCAGCAACACGTGTTGCAGGTGTTCCCATTTGGCCTACAAAGGAGTCCAGGGTACGATGAGAGGGGCCGGAGGACAAAGCTTTAGAAGAGGATTCAGGATGGGGAGAGATGGGCATGTCATCGTCAGCATCATGATACCATTGAGTTTCAGATGCGTCCTTCAAAACGCCATTGGCATCAACTGCAGAATTCGACATATTTTAATAAATGAGCTAACCTTGGATGCACCCCACCCTTTTATCCTCCGCTGATGTTTTGTATAAGACCAGAACAAGACATGAATATTCATGATGATTGATTGTGTCGGTGATGATTGTGCCGGTGAAGATGGTGCCGGTGATAATGTCTCCAGCAAGCTTACTGCAGATGTGTCGACGATGAGCATCTTTTGAACCTGAGAATCATATCAGTTGATCATTATGAGAAGCAAACTTACAACATGAGTGATGGGTTCAGACCGGTTCAGACTCGTCCGAACGGGTCCGACATCCATCCGAGACCGCCCAAACGAAGAACCTAGGTAGGGTTTGGTCCTGTATCGTATGTCGAACCACTGACCGAACGGTGGTTCCGTTCGCAAAAGTTCAGGTTCGAACCTAGGTTCGGGACTGAACGGCGGCAGCACTATTGACAACTTGTCCTGACCCGTTCCACAGTGATAACGGACCTGCACCTGATGGCTGCGTCGCGGTATTTTGCACCTCCAACAGTGCCGGAGCTGCGCTTCAGTACTACCATATTCCTGTCAATGATCTGAGTCCAGCTCCACTGCGCAAAAAAACCAAAAGTGTCTCATCCTCGATGGCGATTCTCGCAGTGAGATCCTAACTGTTGCAAAGTGCAACATGAAGAAGAATACTGTTGAGATTGCAATTACTGCTAGGACTAGCTTCGCTTTGCAATTCGATCAGATATGCCTTGTGGAGGAACGTAGATTCCGATAGATATATATACCTCGTACTCACAAACTCCTGTACTCTAAACTTGTACTCTACAAGATTATATCCTATACCCAATATGAATGCCCAACGAGTGCCCACGTCATTTTTCCCGTACTAAAAGTCCATGTTTTACTTTCCCATTTTGTCTTGCTGAAAAATTTGTTTGTGCCGCAATTGGAAAATGACCAACATTGCATGTTATTTTTGGATGCATTTTCCCGCGCTGAAAACTTCATAATCTACGTCGCTCAAAATGGTGCATAAAATATAGAATTTTGCGCAGGATTTTAGTACTCATTCAAATTTTTCATCTTTACTGTCTCAAAATGTACAATAAAAATGCCAACTTTATCATTGACATTTTGAAACAAATCTTGCATAGTGAAAAACTCCCAAACCGCCGGTGTGTAACCAATTTGACCGCCATCCGCTCGGCGACTCCCGGACACACTTTGTCATATTCCACCAGCGTATTCCTTCTCAGTGCTCGATATCCTTATTCAAAACGATACGAGACACATCATTCATTTACCGATCGGGTTAACCTCAGGCTTAACTAACTTCTTGGGTGTATGAGAGTTATGCCATTCGGACGGAACTGGAATGGGTCCATATGTGTGCCATCGACTCTGGTCGGAAGGTAGATTCTACGGTTCGTGCCACATTCGCATCAATATTGCCATGATGACGGTCTTTGGGGATTACAAATAGGAATTTCTGCAGGACAAGAGTACATCGTGTGACCTAGAAGAAACAATAACTGTTATGGACCATCGGTCACAACTTTTTTTATCCTTATTGTCACAACGTAACTTGAATGTGCATCTCTTGCTATGGATACAATTGATGCTGAAAGTATTAAAGGCAGGGCCATTTCTAACGAGCTACGTATCTAACCCTTCCATCATGGCGTCCAAGCTTCCTATCGAGATTATCTTGACCATCTGCAAAGACGCAGCCCAGCCGACGTTTTCTCAAAGGGAGAAATATGATATTAAAAATCCTTACTCTACCGCCCTCTTCCTATGTCTCGTCTCTCGACTTGTCAGACGCATCATCTTCCCCGATTTCCTGCACACGATCTTGCTCCGCCGACGTCACAGCTTAAAGAAGTTCGCAAATGCTCTGCTTATGCAGAAAGCGTACGCTGAGAAAAAGAACGATCTTTTCTTCGACTATACATCCGCTGTACAGAGGATGTGGATTAGTGACGCATTTGACTATTTCGTCTATGCAAAGGCCCGGTCGGAGGACCAAGACTCTCCCTTTTTTTGGCAGACCAGATATTCGGTCCCAAACGAAGATGAGGAGCGCGCGCGCAACATAAGCATGTTGCTTCCAGTGATCCTTGCTGCGCCAGAACTTGCGGTTGACCGTTGCCATTTAGAGTATATCAGGGACAGCGTGCAAAATGCATGGTCTTCTCGCACAGATCTTAATGTCGGCGGACACTCTTCTTTTCCTGGGAAAACCAAAAATCTAATAATAATACGTCAAGCCGAGAACACGGGCGTGTATGACGCCAGTGTCAGAATATCGGTTTTCCTTGCATCAATCCCGCATCTCACTTACCTAATCGATTTGGCCGAGGAATCAAACACTTTTCGCCGCGTCAGCTGTGGTACAGGATCGCCAGAAAGATTGGTGTATTCTTGGATGAGGAACAGTACGTGGAATTCTATGGAGAGCCTTGAAACCTTTTCAGTGGTCTACCCGCATCTGCCTCCCATCCACGATTTCAAGTCAATTACATATGCCGCATATGCCACGGGAATAGACTTACATGTGGAGCGATTCACGGTGTCTGCTGCCCTTTACAAGCAGGATCCTAACGCCTTCCCGTGGGGGCCACCGTGGTTTCCTGTGACGGATCCTGGAAATAAGAGGATACAATCGGATGGTGTTTCCTTCGAGGTTACGCGTGATAAGACCTACTTGTCACAGTATTTTTGCTCTTGGGAGAAAGCTTGGGCCTGTGGGTTACCGACGGATGAGGGGTACTGGATGTCAGGCAGATGATGATAAAGGCTTTGATATGACTATCTTGGAAATTATCGTGCTGACAACAAATAGACGAGAGCCTGACAATGGCTGGGAGAAGTCTTATGCGCACTGTGCCTACAAAGGCAGAGTCGCAGAATGGTGTAGTTACTAAGATAGGCTGCTGTTAGTAACCGACGTTCCAACCTGGGGATGCGTAACCAATTTGACCGTCAAGAATAAGTGAAGAATCTTCAACTGGTGACTGAGGGATTTCTGGGCCATGTTTGTCCTACCTTTATAGCGATGAAGGCCATCAATGGCGGATCTGGTCATGTCTTCCAGTGCTCTTACCTGCAAATGATATATTTGACAGTGCGCGAGATTATATGAAATGGTCAGGAGTGTGTAGTCCATACCAAGGATATTAGAGCCTCATCGGAAAGATAACTGCGCGTTAACCGCAAGTCGTTTCGCAAGTTCCTGCAAAAATCCCCGAAAAAAAATAGGAAGGGAGCGTACAAATTTGTGTTGGTACCACTGAAGTTGCGCTGGTGGTGGCCAATAACGGCAAATGGTGATGGGTATACATACTTTATGCTCCGAGAATACACATGGACTAATCCCGGTATTGCCTCATGCCACTCTCCTTCCGGTTCCAGATGAGTAGGGAATAGTATTGCCAGTTCTACCAAAGAACAATTTTGAAGGAGCACGCTTTATAAATGCATTACATCACGGTTTGTCGTCCCATTTCTGCCATATTTGACAGTATCATCGAAACAGGTACTCCTCTATCTTCATCGCTCTTGATCAAGTGACCGTGTGTTGTATTGACATCAGGGAAACGTAATTCACTACAGAATGCTACAGAGCGCTCTGTAGCATTCTGTAGCACAATCCAACCAGCGGATGAGAATGACATAAGAATCGGAACGTAGATTCTAGTGACGCCTACGCTTGCCCTGCGTCCTCTGACCAGACCTAGACACGCGTTCTTGTCTAGGATTCATAATACGGCGAAGCAGGTACCTTAAGAGACCACCAGCATATGCATTATCTCTTGGAAAGAACTTTCCAGTCGCTTTGGTGTACTCGCTCAGCTTCGCCTCCGAATAAAATATGGTCACTGGCTTCCCAGTCACTTTTGTATCGATCAAGTCAACTATATTGACATGAGTGGCTTTGACCACCTAAAATGTGACCATACTTGTCAGTATAACGCAGGTGGGAACAAGTTGGGTTCCTACCTCGCGGCATGATTCGAGAGTGTCAGGAATCGGTGAAATGCGGACGATCTGACACAAATTGCGCCATGAAGTGAGATTATTCACATCCGTGCCATATATCTCGTTGAACTGCTGAACAAGGGCGTCCTTGAAATCACAGTGAGCTTGTTCTCTCTCTTTGTCTTCCCTATCCCAGCAAAACTGGTCGCACATCCGGTAAAACTCCGATGAAGCTGACGCAGACGAATCGTAGTCGAACGCGGGATATGTTGCAAAAAAATCATCTAGAGGCGTCTGTGTGTGTGTTTGGGACGGCTGATGTATGTGTTAGCCTGTCTGTGAGATTGAAGGTGGCTATATTGACCTACACCATTGGGGATTTTGAACCCTTCGTCATGCGCAAACCTGCACTTGGAGCCGAATCGACAAGTAGCTGTCTGTGAATAGCTGTAGCACACCTTAGAGGACGATGGCATCTTGTAGTAACAAGTACTACACGTCGTACTCGTCCAGAATATAGTCAGGTGGGGGGTCTTTATATTACGGAGTCCTTGAATGCCTCATGTTGTTTCCCCGATCACAGGAAAGTAGTCTTCGCGCCTGACCAGTAGATCAAATTGGGACTCCATCGTGATCATGTGGACCCACAAACACTTCATGTGCCAAGCCAGCTTCTAGACGTACGTGTGAGAGACAAGTGTATCCTATCGAGAGATAGAACTGTAAAACTTACGTGTCACCGTGTGCACGCAGCACAACACACGCACCCAAACTTCGACTGGATAACGGGATTGCATTCCAAATCACGACTCGTAGCAAGTCACTGTTCGGCGTTCGCAGCCGTCCGAGGTATCTTGTTGCGACTGTGCGACAGGAATTTTTCGTGCCATTACGGTACAGGATACAGAGAGCGGGTAACTGCTTATGAAACGTTCGGGATTCGGGCAAGCAAAGTACTGCATGCACAGGTAAGTAGCTTACAATCCATACGACCACCTTCAACACGTTCATCATTGTGATATTGTAAGGGATTTAGTGATTTGATAATTTTTAAAAAACTATCAAGTCCGACAGTGTAAAAGTTCGGGCACCGGGGCACGCCCACATTCCAGCCGGGGAGTGCCGCAACCCCTTCAATTGAACGTTCAACTTAACCTCGATATTATGACTGATAGCACGCCAAGAATACTGCAGGCCCGAGTATCGTGCCATGCGCGCCAACATCGACATCCAGAAGCTCAATACATACTTGAAATTACATGTGCCGGTTATCGCTCCTACCAAACAGTTCAAGGTACGGTCACAATTTATTGAGATTATTGAGAATGGTACTTTTTTGCCATCTCTCTATTGTATTAATATGCTAAGCCTGATCACCCAAAGCTGGCTCTCCGATCTCGCTATCTGCTCGCTGGCAGCATTGGATTCTCTCGACCCATTCCAATTAGGCCTCAAGAACTTTGGTCCTACGACTGATTACTTCCCCCGTCAAATCAAATCTTTTACACGCATATCGCTTGCTCAATCCCAGGCTATGGATATCGAGACAGGAAAAGCAACAGGAAATACTCCGTATTTTGAAGAAATGGTCGGTTGGTACCAGAGGCACCTCCCGGACGAGAGTAAAACTGGGCTGCGGATTGTCCATGGGGACTACAAGCTTGACAACATGATATTTCATCCAGGATAATTGGCATACTGGACTGGGAGTTATGTATTCTAGGTAGTCCGGTACATGCACCGATCACCGTCTTGATCTAATTCACTGCATAGCTTGCTGACCTCGCGAACCTTACCCAACCATAGGCAATCGACGCTCGTCATGTACCCAAGGATTCCCTGCTCACTGAATTCACAATCATCAGGCCGTTCAAGAATGCTACAAAAGATGTCCCTATATCCTTAGAAGACCTTGAGCACGAGTACTGCAGGCTGACCAACCAACCATATCCCATCAAAGAAATGGTCTTTGTCCGTAGTTGGATACTCTTCCGGGTACGTACTATACCCAGGTACAGGATAGTATATATTCACCTGGTTGTTTTTAAGCTTGCCATAATATCACAAGGTACTGCTGCCAGATATGCGCGACGGCAGGCGAGCTCGGAAAAAGCTTTTCTTCACTCACAATTATTTCCTTTGGTTGGTCGGTTGGCAAAGTCGATCTTGGAAGACATTGGACTCACTAATGATATGAAACCAAAACTATAGCATTGTTCGTCAAGTCCGTGTTATATAACCTATGCAATGAAGGATGTTCTGTATCTACATATGACAATTTCGCCATATAGCTTACTGCAAACTGGGATAAATTCTATCGTAAGAATTCTATCAATGAAGATACAGCTGGTCGCTCCCCGGGATTTCTCCAACAGCGCTCCAGCGCCGGCCATGTCTCCCTTGACACTCGACGGTAACTATTCCTGTTGGGTATTTTCCCTCTACAGATACAATGAATGAGCGCGCCAGTCTCCTTCTGATCGAAGTACGGCACATTGCCAGATAAAATCTAGTAACACACTCAGTATCTGCAATTTTGGTGACAATGATTTTCGAACGCACCTCTAGACCCGTCATACCTGCCGACCAGATGTCCGATTGCACGGTGGGTAGCAGTGCTGATGCCGAAGTGTTCGCGGGATTCATCAACTCTGGTGCCATGTAACGGAGTGTGCCAACCGCATTTGCAGTAGTCGTCGTGAAACCATGAGCATCAAGGACATAGGAAAGGCCGAAGTCCGTCAAAACTGCATTCCAAGAGTCGTCAATGAGAACATTTGTCTACAATGAGTATAAGTCAGTATTCCCGCAGATAAAAATTGTGTGCTGACAGGTTTGAGGTCTCCATGGATGACTTTGTTGCAGTGCAGATAGTCTAATCCAGATAAAAATTGGAGAAGCTGTCCAGACATCATTGAATATGCGCGACTATGAATGAAATAGATACATACAAGTTGCCGTCTCTCGTGGTTGTTATGGATATGCACCAGACGGTCTTTCAGTGTTCCGTTCCTATAAAACGTTGATACTAGACGGGGGATACCATTCCTCTGTGTATCTTGTTCATAGTACACACCGATGAATCGAGCCACGTTGGGATGATCCAGCGTGCTCCAAATTTTTGCCTCTCGCCAAATTTTCTGAAGGCAGACAAGTAAAAAGGATGACCTATTCATAAACGATCTACATACCCGTTTGGTTTTGTCCACAAGACGGTCGTCTGACAGAAGTGATGATCTCAAGATCTTCACAGCTACCTACATCGATGAGTGAATATATACGTCACTAGTGACTGAGTAGCACGTACGGTAGAACTATGACCTTGCCTGGTATAGGTTGCCGTCCAAACGTCTGCAAAGCTTCCACTGCCGATTGCGCGATCAGTGTCGTTCGTCACGACCATTCCCGTCAGATCACGTGGATCGATGTCTGCGAGATTCAAAGTCATTGGAGGATAGTATGGATGGCTACAAAAATGAGTATTGGTGGATGGATTTCAAGTTGGGATGGATAGCAGGCAGGAAGCAGAATCTAGATGATGAGTGTCATACTGCCTGAGCAGGTCCAACTTAAGTATGTTTCCCGGACGAGGTGTCTAGAGTCCTCATGCCCTGAGTGGGGAAAATGACCATAGTGACGAAGTTGTTGTACATGGTAGACAAGAAAAACAAATGCACATCAAAGCTCGCTTCAAGGATTGCCACATTGGGTTGATCCTGAGTTGGATATCGAGTTGCCAAGACGTTTACAATAAGGATTCAAGAGATGAGTCAAGATTCAGACAATTTTTGAGGTACTGTGGGGCCAGTTACTTGTGTTGATGGAGACATTGTACATTGTACAATGACTTGCTAGTTCGGAAGCGTGTGATTACGAGACAAGTCATGTGAAAACCACGAGCCACTTTGAGCACCTCTATGACATACATACTAACTCAATCCAAATATACGACCATTCGTGATGAGTGAGGACCATACGCCTGATCCTCCTGCAGAAGTCAACAAATGCAGCCAAGTAAATGTTGGCCAAAGCCAGGTACGTGATTTCTTGTGATTTATTGCTGACAGCCCATAACCTGCCGACATAAACTGACGGGAATTGCATAGTTGAAGGATTAGCGCTTCACGTCAACCGTGACGTGTTGGTTACTATGCTTCGAGGGATCTTTCCGAAGGATCTGAGGTCCATTTCCTTCAAGTTCTCGCAGTGTACCTCACCGTTTCTCTCACACTAACTTAATCCAACTCTACGATTCAGACTACTCGTGATGAGTGAAGACCATACGCCCGACCCCCCTGCAGAAGTCAACAGACGCAGCCAAGCAAATATTGGTCAAAGCCAGGTACGTGCTTTTTTGTAATTCATCGCTGGCAGCCCTCATGTATTTGTTGTCCAGAGCGCCGAACCTCTGAGAGGAGTCTGTCAGTCCCTGCAGAAATTGAAAAATGGGTTAACAAAAAAACTTCCTGTGCGTAGATGTGAATGCAGATTGTCTTGAATGCGGCTGAGTTTGTGCAGAAACCCTTCAAGCGAAAACGAAACCGCGCCATTGTGGTCCAGAACATTGAACTTCAAAGTGCTCCAGCACCCGCTGTACAGGTATTTTCGTCTGATTATTTGCTTTTTCTTTAAATTTTAGCGATCGCACAGATTCAAGCCGCTCCTTCTGGCGTGGATGAAGGTCCTGATCCCAAACTAGTTGATGCTGAACTTCAGGGTGCCCGTGAGGGTACAGAAAGCATGAGGCTACTCGGGGGACATGTGACTTCTGAGGCGTTCGCAGCCAGCAATACCTCGGCAGGTCTCACCACCATGGATGACTTCGAGACGACATATCTTCAACCCCTAAAGATTATCGACGCTGTCCTTGAGAAGATTACGGATGTATGGGTCATTCTCGTTCATGGGAAGCAAACTAATCAAGTTTTATAGGTGCATCCGTATGCAAAAATGGCGCTGGGCGTGTTGTCTGCTGCATCCAAAGTACGTTTGGTTTCTCCCGGAGTCCTATCTCCTGCTCAGTATAATTTCATGTAGGTTATCATCACTCAAGCAGAGCGTGACCAATCAGTCCATTGTCTTCTCAAGAAATTGGCTGAAGTTTACCTCTTCATGACCCAAGATGACACTCTTGGCAAAATTGAATCAATGTGCAATATCGTTGGAAACATCGTTCAGCAGACTCTTGAGTGTGCCCATTTTATCAAGAACTACTCCGAGACAAAGAGCTTTTGTGAGTCGCCAAGCTATCGCACTTCGTACATGAATCTTACGCTATTATCATAGGGAAGAGACTTGGGAAAAGCATTCTCTCGGAAACCAACATCATCATTAAGCGGTATAGCGATACTTTGGACAGACTCATGCAACAATTCCGGGACCAAGTTGACCGAAACGTTGCCATCTTCGTCCAACGTACGGGTAAGAATTCTGACATGTTTCTGTCTTCACATTCACTCACACCGTTTCAGGTGATACCCTGGATCTTGGGGATATTGCTTATGCAAAGGGCGTAGGACTAGATACCACGAAACAGTGCCTATCAGGGACGCGCACGGAGATTCTCTCCCAAATTTCCGATTGGATCAATGACAGTGGAGACACTGCTGAACGTGTGCTGTGGCTATCTGGGCCTGCAGGCACGGGCAAGTCGGCCATCGCTCACACAATTGCCAAGTGGTTCAACGACATGGGAGTGCTTGGCTCATGTTCCTGCTTCGACAAGGCCCAAGAAGCCGAGAAACACCACGAAAAAGTTTTCTCCACCATCGCTCGTGATCTAGCTGATCGGGATCCAGAGATGAGACGAGCATTGGTGGATGCGGTTAAAAAGTCTACGTCACTCAAGAACTCGAAGGATATTTTCCAACAGTGGGAGAAGCTTCTCATAGGACCACTGAAGAAATTGTCTAAGTCAAGTGTGGGACCTGTCTTGATTGTGATCGAGGCGCTGGACGAGAGCGGCGGAGTGGAGACGCGGCGGGACCTTCTCCGCATACTTACCGGTAAAGTTCAGAACACGGATCTTCCAAAAATTACAGAACTTCCATCCAACTTTCGGATTCTCGTTACCTCTCGCCCACTTCATGACATAGAAGATGCATTTCATGACGTTCAGCATACTCTACGGTTATCCATGGACGAGATACCAACAGCAGTGGCGGAGCGCGACATCTGCGCTTTTGTGTCTGACAAGCTACAAGGGTTATCGTGCTTTGGGAAGGAAGAATTTGCAAACCTCGCTGCGAAAGCCAATGGACTTTTCGAGTGGGCACGTCTCGCATGCGAATACATCACGGAAGACCTTCCCGGCGTAAATCCAAGGTCTCGCTTTGAAACTGTTGTGAACCGCGATCCTGGGAAATGGACAAACAAGTTGTATGATATGTATCGGCTTATTTTGGCAGAGATATGGCCACGACATCGGTATGGTGATGTCGAGTACCAGGAAGCACTAGCGGGATTTCGTTCCGTGATGGGGCAAATACTCAGCACGGCTGAACCCCTCCCGTTCGATTCCCTCAACGCCATGCGGGACTGTTTTCCGGACCACAACAAACATTACAAACTGGACATCATACGACATATGGGATCCCTCCTCAGTGGCACAACAGACTCATGCATCCCCGTCAGACCCCTCCACGCATCCTTCCAAGAGTTCCTCACAGACAAATCATCCAGCGGAGACTTTTTCGTTGACGTGACGAAGACGCAACACCACGACTTAGCATTGGCATCACTTCGAGTGATGGAACATGGCCTCCGCTTCAATATGTGTGATTTAGAGTCATCATACCTCCCTAATCGCGAAGATACCGGACTGCCTCAACGAGTCAAAACATCTATTCCCCTACACCTCGCCTATTCCTGTCGACATTGGGCTACGCATGTTCAAAAAATGGACTTCAACGATGAGCTTGCAAAGGCGATTAGATCATTCTTCAACCACGAGCGACTGCTGTTCTGGATTGAAGCACTCGGACTTCTCAACGCAATCAGCGGTGCAATTACTGGGCTTCCACTCGTTGCCAAGTGGCTGAAGGTGAGCACATGCCTACGACGCAGTGTCGGACGAACAGCTCATAAATAAATATAGGGCCATTTTGGATACGAAAATTTACGGACCACCACAATGGATGTACAAAGATTCATTCAAGTGTTTGGTGGCATCATTTTGCATAGCACCCCGCATCTATATGTGTCAGCGCTGCCATTCTCACCCATCAGCTCCACCATGGCTACCAATTTTACTGCAAGGTTTCCGAACATCCTTCGTCTGGCATCCGGCCGTGATTTGAACTGGACGGTTGCCCAGACCATGATCAGTGGGCACTCTGGAGGGATCGCCTCGGTCTCGTTCTCATCAGATGGTACTCGCATCGTATCTGGCTCGGAGGATAAGAGTGTGCGGCTGTGGGATGCGTGGACGGGACAGCCATTGGGTGAGCCCTTGGAAGGGCACACTGAACTGGTTTCCTCAGTTTCGTTCTCCCCGGATGGTACTCGCATCGCGTCTGGTTCAATAGATGCCACTGTGCGGCTGTGGGATGCATGCACGAGACAGCCATTGGGCGAGCCCTTGGAGGGGCACACTGGAGCGGTTTTTTCAGTCTCGTTCTCACCGAATGGTACTTGCATCGCATCTGGTTCCGACGATAACACTGTGCGGCTGTGGGATGCATGGACGGGACGACCATTAGGAGAGCCCTTGGAGGGGCACACTGATTGGGTTCGCTCAGTCTCGTTCTCACCAGATGGTACGCGCATTGCATCTTGTTCCGACGATAACACTGTGCGGCTGTGGGATGCGGTGACACGACAGCCATTAGGAGAGCCCTTGGAGGGGCACACTGGAGCGGTTTATTCGGTCTCGTTCTCACCGGATGGCACTCGCATTGTGTCTGGTTCGGAGGATAAGAGTGTGCGGCTGTGGGATGCATGGACGGGACAGCCATTGGGTGAGCCCTTGGAGGGGCACACTGGACTGGTTCGCTCAGTCTCGTTCTCACCGGATGGTACTCACATCGCGTCCGGTTCTTTCGATAATACTGTGCGGTTGTGGGATGCGACGACGGGACAGCCCTTGGGGGAGCCCCTGGACGGACACACTAATTGTATTTGCTCAGTCTCATTCTCACCAGATAGTACTCGCATCGTGTCCGGTTCTTTCGATAATACCGTGCGGCTGTGGGATGTGGCGATTGGACAGTCATTGGGAGACCCCATGGAGGGGCACACTGATTGGATTCGTTCAGTCTCATTCTCACCAGATGATACTCGCATCGTGTCTGGTTCGAGAGATAAGACTGTGCGGCTGTGGGATGCATGGACGGGACGGCCGTTGTGTAAGCCTTTAGAGGGGCACACTGGAATTGTTTGGTCAGTCTCGTTCTCCCCGGATGGTACTCACGTTGCGTCCGGTTCTTCCGATAATACTGTGCGGCTGTGGGATGCATGGACGGGACGACCATTAGGAAAGCCGTTGGAGGGGCATACTGATTGGGTTCGATCAGTCTCATTCTCACCAGATGGTACTCGCATCGCATCTGGTTCCGACGATAACACTGTGCGGCTGTGGGATGTGGCAACAGGACAGCAATTGGGTGAGCCCTTGGAGGGGCACACTGGAGCGGTTTACTCAGTCTCATTCTCGCCGGATGGTACTCGCATTGTGTCTGGTTCGGAGGATGAGACTGTGCGGTTGTGGGATGCATGGACGGGACAGCCACTGGGCGAGCCCTTGGAGGGCCACATTGAAGGAGTTTACTCAGTTTCATTCTCACCAGATAGTACTCGCATCGCATCTGGTTCATCGGATAATACTGTGCGGCTGTGGGATGCAGCAACGGGACAGCCAGTGGGAGAGCCCTTGGAAGGGCACACTGATTGGGTTTGGTCAGTCTCGTTCTCACCAGACGGTACTCGCATCGTGTCTGGTTCGGGAGATAAGACTGTGCGACTGTGGGATGTAGCGACCGGACAGCCATTAGGAGAGCCCTTGGAGGGGCACACTGCATTGGTTTATTCAGTCTCGTTCTCCCCGGACGGTACTCGCATCATATCTGGCTCATCAGATAAGACTGTCCGTATGTGGAGTGCAGTGAAACCGCAGCCATCCCCCGAGTCCAGAGACCCAGATTCCTTCGCATTTCCACTTCACCGCAGCACCACACCTCTCACTCAAGAAAGCCGTATCATGCCAACCAACACTTATCACGCTCACCACATCTGCTTCTCGCCCAGAGTTGAAGATGCCCTGCCCAATGCCGCTGACTTGCTCGAACCCACCTCTCACGATGATTGTAATCCAACCCCTTTCTTGCTGCAGGCTGATGGACGGATGATGGGCCCCAATCGTCGGCTCCTTTTCTGGGTACCTCCCGCTTCCCGACACGCATTTTATACTCCTTGGACTTCATTGGTGATTTCAAGAGGAGGTGCCGAGCTCGACTTGAGCCGCATGGCACATGGGACAAACTGGTCTAGTTGCCGTGATGCGTAAGTTCTCAGTCTTTACCATCCATCCCCGCAGTTGCTAATATTGATCCTTCTAGCTCCACGTAATAGTGATTTCATTCCTGCACTATGGAGTGTACCGTTGATTCTTTGATTTTATACTTGGCATTTCGTCTGAATAAGTTATGGTTGTTCCACTGAATGATGTGCTAATGTTGTTCCTGATTCGTGATACATCTAGTACCGAGACCCAATTCATATTGATATACAACCGTACAGTACCAGATCTCTAAATAGCATGTGTAATTATTCCTTGTTCGATCCGATCCAACATGCTAAAATCCAAAGCATTTCCCTCGAGCCCTTCAACTTCGTTAAAGTTGGTCCTCTTCGATTCCTTGAGAGCTGCAAATTCAGCCGCAACATTGTGAGCCAACTTAGATACACCTCTGCAGTCTTTCCTTGGACTGCAGCTTCGCATACTTTAATTTTCGGACCAGTACTTTTCAATTACCGTTGCCCAGACGTATCAGGTTGTTTTTCGAATTTTCAATTTTAGTGTGAGATACTTTTACGCCGTTTTACCGTCACGTGACGTCCGGGTTCGGCCGGATTTCTGGAACCCTTCTGCTTTTGGGGGCAGGCAAGTCTTTGTGTGTCGCTTTGCATTCTTTCTAACCAAATATTAGTTTGTTATTCTAGATCTACTATTAAGTCATCTGTCGTTCCAAGGATGCAGGTCAATAATAGTGAAGACAAGAACTTTGAGGATAGATATTATACATGCCATTCAACAAATCCTAGCGGGTGAAACCAAGATAAAGACTGTCATAAGTCTTTCCTGCTGTACTGTACTGCAAACAGGCCTTCTACAGCATGTTTTTCAGCTCCCAAGGATGATCATAAAGTGAGACAGACAGCGTGAGAGTAGAGATAGGCATTTAAGTGTGTCAGCTCTTGGGCCAGGTGAAATTGATGCATGTATGGTCATGACAGGCCTGTGACACTGTAATAAATTCTAAACAACTTTGAATTTTAGTTAATGATCAACATACTAGTATGAGTGTCTGCCTACGTGTGTACAGGCTCTATAGTGCTGTATTCACTTCTCACCAAATTTGTGGTGCTTGTCCTCTGTCCACACTACTAGTATGCATCTTTCCTGTATTGTTGTATCACCTCTAATCCATTCATCTATGTTGGTTTTCAGATGGAGTGTCAAGTGTTGTCCCACCTCATCAAGCCTCGACCTCCCTGTCAAGTTCGATCCATTCTCTATACTCTGCGCCACCACGTCAAGCCCCAACCATGGCATGTCAGAAGCCTCATTTAGGCTGGGTCAAGCACCACTCACACCATGACAAGTCTGGAGATCAGAGTTGATGCGCAGATAGAATCTAACAGGTAAGATTAGTCTCAGTCTCTGGAAACAGAAACTGAGACACTCGTCTGCATGGGCACTAGACTTTATACTGTAAGTAGTATTTTCTTATTGAATATATTAGAATGAAACATTGTTACCCTGCCGGTTTGCTGTTGAAACGGACTGAGATGTTGCTACAAAAACATTGAGTGTTTTAAGTGCGGGTAGAGTAGTAAAGAAAATTGTAAGTAAATATTGCTGAGCACGATCCGACGTCAAATGTCGCTCGTTCATTGCTCTTTTGGGATGCGCTTGTACCAGTCTACTCCCTCATTGTTCCTATCTCGGATCCATTGGCCAAAGTCTCTTCAGATCGCTTGGAGTTCAACATGTTTCTGGAGGAGTACCCTGAAGCAAACTGTGGGGCCAAGCCACTCTTCGATGCAATCCAGTGCCGGCACAAGGCACACAGAGAAATCACTGCCAGATGAGCGAGCAAGAACGGCTGGCCAGAGGTCCGAGCATCCGCCTCACGCTGACAATCACAACCTGCATTCAGTCTTCCTGACTCAGAGTTGATAGAGGAAGCCTCGTCCATCCATGCACGCACACACTGATCCATAGCACAACCATTCAAGACTCATGGACATTTCACCACCCCCACACACACATGCACACAAACTAGCTTCGAAGTTCTGTCTCTTAGTACTAGCACTGTCCTCCTCATAGATTTGTTTTTTTGTCGTGGATTCACACACAGCTGGCAGGACTCGACAAAATAATTTGATTTGTTTGGCAAATCGTTCGTTGAAAGGAACTCGAAACGTAGATTGCATTGGCCAGCGATGAGAAAGAATGCAAAGCGGCACGCAAAGACTTGCCTGCCCCCAAAAGCAGAAGGGTTCCAGAAATCCGGCCGAACCCGGACGTCACGTGACGGTAAAACGGCGTAAAAGTATCTCACACTAAAATTGAAAATTCCAAAAACAACCTGATACGTCTGGGCAACGGTACTCACCCTAACCTGGCCACACAAGGTGCACTTAAATTCGATGACTATGAATAGCAATAATAATTTAAAGTTGAGCCAAGAGCCGCCGACCCCGATCCTGTATGCGTTCTGAAAACCAACCAAAGTGCAGGTTGTAGTTAGCCATGTACTGCTGATCGTGGAGACGAAGTCGGAGATAAACTTGAGTCGAATCTGAGACTGAAAAGAGAGAACGCGGAGCAAATGCACGTTGTTGTACTTTTCGTGACCTTGTTTTATGGTCGACACTTATTCACTGGCAAATAACATTCATGCGTCTCCTTCAAAGTAATACCCTGCTGAGGCCTTGTACAAATTTACATAAATCCGGTTTCCTTGGCTCTCTTGTTTTCATGCTTCTCATCGCGACCTCGTCAAGACGTTCTCGACACGGAACAAGCACCTGATAGTATTTTATATACACGATGGCCACTGGCAGCCGGTTTCATTCACAGCACCATGGGTAACGGTCCCTCTATATTCGTGCGCACGCCGCAAGAGCATCTAGAGCACATGTGGAAAAATCCCAGTCCACTCGCATATTCCTGTCCACCTAGGTGTGTGAGCTCTATATGAACATCGGTTGGTACTAATTACTGGGCCAACAGACACGTCCGCGTTTACCTCCTCCCAGAATGGACTCAAGGTAAAAATCCGATGAAGGAGCCATGGGCTGCGCTAAAAAACGACTTTGCGCTCGAACCTACGGGCGAGTTGAATTTGAAGAAAGTGAAGGGTAAGTGGGCCTTGGAGCGGTGTTCGGTGCGTGCTGCCTACTGGTACTCTGTCTACCAAAATGTTGATTAACGTGACAGGCGATCGATCTGGAGAGAATGCAGCCGTTTGAGGAGAAGTGTAAGGGGAGATTGTCGCCACTTGCTTTAAAAGTGTTGGCTGATTCGAAGGGTGTTGTTTGGATGTACGGTGAGTTTGTGATGCTCTTGAAACGTGCTGGTCGTGTTTGTTTCGCAGGGGAGACTTATTGTTCCGTGTATGCCCTTCCGAGACGTACCTTTTGATGTATCTCATGCAGTTTCATGCCCCAATGCTCATTCTTCGTCTTCCAATACAGAACCAACGCCCTCTGAAGACACCGTTTCCATACGCGCAGACCGCCTACGTATTGTGCGGCAGTACGATGCCGCGGTCGAACGCGTTATGGAAGCGACGCTAGGTCGCATATCAAAACTACTCGATAACAGCGTAGTGGGAGAAAGCGTGTCTCGTCACTACCCTGAACACTCTGGTGCTGACCCAGGCATTCCCGACGTGCCGCAGGAAGCACACAGCAAAGAAGCACCGGTCAAGGGGAACGCTGGGAAGGCCGAAGGTAGCAAAACAAGCGTAACTCTATATCAACAGCAACGACAACTTATATTCTTTGCGGCGCTTTTGTTCTTATTTTATTCTGGCGCGCTGGGTCGATATGCTCAATTCGGGAGAGATCTTACGTTTGGGTGGTGAGCATTTGATTGACGGTTTTTTTTATGATAATCATGCCTGTATGCCCTTCCTCGTGTTCACTATGCCTTCTTTTTCATGCCTCATGATTTACTACTACCGCATACTTAATTGGTCCACTTGTAATTTTGAAACTATGTCCTATGCGCAATTTTTCCTTGACACCAGTCCCAGGCCAGGCTTTTCTAGCATCCCAAGCAAGCAGCCTCGCATCCTGGCGTCTATTGAAACACCTTGGGTGTGTTTATACTGTTTTTGTTTACTCAAATATTATGTTCATCGACTAGCTGGTGACACAACTAAACCTTACCCGCTCTCTGTATCCCGTACCATAATGGCACGTAAAATTCCTGTCGCACAGTTGCAACGAGATACCTCGGACGGCTGCGAGCGCCGAACAGTGACTTGTTACGAGTCGTGATTTGAAATGCAATCCCGTTATGCGGTCGAAGTTTGGGTGCGTGTGCTGTGCATACGTAAGTATACACTCCTATCTCTCGATAGGGTACACCTTTCTCCCACACGAAGCTTTGTGAATTGTGGTTCGGGGTCCCCATGATAATATTGATCAATTGGTGAGGCGCAAAGACTATCCTTTTCTGTGATCCGGATTCCGTGATATATAAAGACCCCCCACACCTGACTATATTCTGGACGAGTACGACGTGTAGTACTTGTTACTACAAGATGCCATCGTCCTCTAGGGTGTGCCACAGTTATTCACAGACAGCTACTTGTCGATTCGGCTCCAAGTGCAAGTTTGCGCATGACGAAGGGTCTGAAGTCACCAATGGTGTAGGTCAATATAGCCGCCTTCAATCTCACAGACAGGCTAAGACAAACGTCAGCCGTCCAAAACACAGACACAGACACCTCTAGACGATTTCTTTGCAACACACCCCACGTTCGACTACGATTCGTCTGCGTCAGCTTCATCGGAGTTTTATCGGATGTGCGGCCAGTTTTGCTGGGATAGGGATGATAAAGAGAGAGAGAAAGCTCACAATGATTTCAAGAACGCCCTTGTTCGGCAGTTCAACGAGATATATGGCACGGATGTGAATGATCTCACTTCATGGCACAATTTGTGTCAGATCGTCCGCATTTCACCGATTCCTGACACTCTCAAATTATGCCGCGAGGTAGGAGCCCAACTTGCTACCGCCTGTGTTATACTGACAAGTATGGTCGCATTTAGGCGGTCAAAGCCACTCATGTCAATATTGTTGACTTGGTCGATACAAATGTGACCAAGGAACCAGTGACCAGATTTGTTTCGGAGGCGAAGCTGAGCGAGTATACCAAAGCAACGGGAAAGTTCTTTCCAACAGATAATGCGTATGCTGGTGGTCTCTTAAGGTACCTGCTCCGCCGTATCATGAATCCTGGACAAGGACGCGTGTCTAGGTCTGGTCAGAAGACGCAGACCCGGGGCAGGCGTAGGCGTCACTAGAATCTACGTTCCGATTCTTATGTCATTCTCATCCGTGGGTTGGATTGTGCTACAGAATGCTACAGAGCGGACTGTAGCATTCTGTAGTGGATTACGTTTCCCTGATGCGCTTGTACATTAGGTGTCGTTGTAAAGCTTCTAGTTGACTTCTCTGTGGTGCATGAGCACACGACCGGATAATCTTTCGGACATTAACGATGGCAATGACTTTCATGTGTGAGCTATGCCAGTGGCCCAGGTTCTCTAGTAGTTGAATGTTGCGGAAGCAACAAGCTTCTCCTCGGGAATGAACTCGGACTTGAAGTGAGGAAATTTCCCTTTCTCGCATTCACACCCAGTATCCCTAGGGCACAATATTCTTCCGATATCAACGCCTGCCCCTTACATACTCTCGCTAAAGCCATGGACGCTTTCAGTGGCATTTGACCATGTAGGTTGAAATAAGGCCCGGCATTTCATCCCCATCAAACCATCTTCAACCCACTGAATCAAAAGGAGAACGAGCTCCTGGTCCTGGATCTGGGCGTGGATAAGGCCTGGAGACTAAACATTCATCTACACGTCGAACAGAAGACACTCAATCAGAAGGTGACATGCGAGAAGGGAATGGACGTCAGATCCTTTGGTTAGATCCCTCAAAGCATAACCAACACATCACGGTTAACCCTGAAGCCCTAATCCCTCGGCCACCCAATTCCCGTCAGTTATATTGGCAGGTTGTGGGCTGTCAGTAATGAATCACAAGAAACCACGTATATACCTGGCTTTGGCGAACATTTACTTGGCTGCATCTGTTGGCTTCTGCAGGAGGATCGGGCGTGTGGTCGTAGATTTGGATTGAGTCAATATGAGAGAAATGATGAGGTGACGCTGTGAAAAGGGAATTATTGGACATTCCAGTCCAGAGTCGGATTGCACAGCAGTGATATCGCTGTGCCATTCGACTCTGGACTAGACTACATACTGAAACTTTTGGGAGAGGACGAGTGGCTCTGTTCCAAGCGACGTCAAGTCTAGCTATTGGGTATGTTATTCCCACAGGCTTTATGTAATTGAATCCCTAATTTCAAAGGGAACACCCGTCGCATACTTTCCGGCCGACACTCATTGCGATCTCCACTCATTTTGGAGCGCAAAACATTATCATCAACCTTACATCGTAGCGGCGCTGGAAAGCGCCAGTCCCCGACTCCAAGAAATTACAATGGATTGACAGCAAACAGTATCAATATACAGCATTTGAGTATGTACAGCAATCAGGCACCAAGTCGCAGGTCAAATGTAGCACTAGACGAATTGAACAATATACGAGTCTACTCATCCTCACTTCCCAGGTCCATGTCGAAGATGTCATGGTTCTTCATTGGCATCTTCGAAGGTGTCTGGCCTTGAGGCTCGTCAGCGGCCTTCCTTTTGCCTTTCAAGTCATAGAGAGCCTTCTTCGTGTAGGCTGCGCATGGCAGCAACTGCATACGCCGCAGTATGAGTTGATAAGCACGGGAGCCATTACCATCGCGACTGTTGGGCGGTGCACTTTTAGACGGCCTGATGTTTCAACTGGTAACAGTTGTCAGAGAAAGCCGAGGACATAGTAAATGAACAAACATACAGTTTCAAGATGACTTCAACCTCCACGACATCGCCGTCGTGCAATTTTGTCCTGTAATCGTTAACATTGAGAAGGACTCCATGCTCGTTGCGAAGGTCCGGAGAGTCGACCTTAGTGTCGCCCAGTTGCGCAAGACCCGAGTAGCGATTTTCAGGGTCATACAAATCACGGAGACGCAAATAATCTACGTCAAATCAGATGATGAATCGTTCAGTTAAGTATTAACTCACCTTCGTTTTTTTCACCTGACTGGACTCGGTGCTGCAACGGATTTCTGACCTGACATCTTTGTTTTGCTGGGGCTGAGCAAACCGCCAGATTCTACAAGAAAAAATGGTCAACAAGAAAGTTGCAGCAAACTAAACTCTCGCGCTCACTTCCAATGTCATGGCGGTTCAAGCGTGGCATCGTCAAAGCCCTTGGGTCTGGAAGGTCACGAAAGAGCGAGTCCAACTGCACCAAAAACGTGTACCGATCCTGCTCCATATATGTCCTCCAGAAGTTTGAGACAGCTGGAATATGATATATCACGCATTCATTCTGATGACTCATCATTCAACTGTACAGTTTTAGAACCCGAAAGGTTCCCACACTTCAGCGTATAGGTGCCTGTACGTTTGGATCTGACGAAACCCTCTTCCCACTAAAGTGGGAGTCGGGGATTCTGTGTGTGATCGCCGTCGTTTTTGAATATTCACCTAACCTGATATACATGGTTTAACCAGGCGGAGATTGGGCAGGTTCAGTTTACGCCGCATCTGATGTCCGTCTACATGTGTTGGTGAGTATTCACTCTTCTAGCGAGTCTCAAAAAATTCATCCCACCGTGACATTGTCAGATTACGTAGGCAACAACCCGTCAGCATTAAAGAATGCTTCTTTTGAGTTCAACTCGTTGAACATCTACGAATGAAGCTCGCGTTTTACGTCGAATGTCGTACCCAACAGCCACAAAGTATTGTGTGAATTGTATTACCAGAATACTTACTGTTTTGATCCCCAAGCGTGATATAGAGACGAATTGCAGCAAGGTCATCATTTTTTACATCCAACACGATCATCTACTTCGAATTCACAAGAACGGTGAGATCCGGAACAGTGTGTTTCTCGTAGCGTTTTAATGTTTGTTTATGAAGCAAATCACATTGGCCCCACACTCCGCTATCCTTACGCGTGTGCCTCGAAGCAAGGGTTCGTTCTCTGGTCACTTCTTGATCAGGACTATATGTACATAGTAGTTCTGGTTGCCTCATGACATCCGTGCAGTTGCAGCAGAGATGGTATATTTTACAGTCCGGCTTCGAAGAACTAGCTAAAGACAGGTGTTCCACGGGCCCACAATTTGACCGTGACTCGTACTCGTCAAGATCTAGGGCCGATTCACATGCACACTCATCATGTTACAGTCATTGGATTCTGGACGTCAGTTACCATATCCAGCTAATAACGATCCTTCTCCGCAGGGTTCTTCATCCACGTAAGCCACGAGGCGAACATGAACGCTTCGATATTCCTTGCATAAGAGTCTGTTCGCGATGTAGTACAGCACAGGGGTTTCTCCCATCTTTTGCATTCTATAAGCCCTCCCATATACTATGTCCTCCAGTACAGAGGTAAGCTCCGACCAAATTCCCTTGAATTTATTTTTGACGAAAAATATAGCGAAGGAGCGAAAGCGCCGATTCAAGGCGCACGCCCACTCCGCCTCCCGTTGACGAAATGCCCCTCGCTGCCTTTTTCGCTCAATTCGCATCGTTCTCCTTCGACGAGAAACAGCCCTCATACAAGAACTTTGGCCGCCTCGTCAAAGTCCTGAAATGTGACGTCAAAGATCATCAGAAGCGCATAGCACTAGCACGAGAGGGATTCAATGACGCACTCGTTCATGAATTCAATGTGCGTTTCGGAACTGATCGAAACAACATCTCGAACTGGCAGAATTTGTGCGGTGTGCTGAGGATTAATCCCGTTCCGAATTCTGTCAAGAAATGTCGCAAGGTTTGTGGATCATTGTTGTAGGCGAGTCGCAGTGGCTGAGTTGCTTGTGTAGCGCGTTTGGGACATGCATGTCAACCTTGTAGACCTGGTTGATTCACAGAGGACTGGGAAGCCTGTGAAACTGTTTGCATCCTTGGAAGAGTTGAGAGTATATACTCTTCAGACGAGGAAAATATTTCCGAAGGAGACTCGTGCCTATCAAGGCGAGTTACTGAAGGAGTTGTTAAGGGAGATAACAAACACGTACTTCGGGGGGCGCGGGCCCGGGAACGGGAGTGCAAAGAAGAAAGAAAGAAAGAAGAAACAGAAGGCCGCAAGGGCAGCAGCGGGAGGTAAATGAACGCGTGTTTAGTGGTGAAGACTGACTGGAGCTGTCCCTTTCAACTCGTTTCGCAACATTCGCTTTCATTACGTTCTCTGTAACACTAGTATGCGCACTATGACCAGCTGTCAACAGTTTGTAATTTATCTCGCAGATGAAATGCCGCCTATGCCAGTAGCCCAGTTTTTCTAGTAGTTGAATGTTGCAGAAGTGACAAGCTGTAACGCTCGTCAACGATAACAGCCATCGTCGAATATTGGCGATGGCAACCAATATTCTCGTTGTTACGAATGGCGGGAAGTGTATGGATGGATTTGAATGTGACGTGCATGTGCTTGTTCGACGGC